>NW_024470730.1:162500-239313 GCF_017639515.1 Carcharodon carcharias
TTTGCCACACACACTCCCTCAGTACCGGTACTGGGAGTATCAGCAGGCGGGGGTCAGTGCTGAGGGAGCGCCGCACTGTCGGAGGGTCAGTACTGAGGGAGCGCCGCACTGTCGGAAGGTCAGTGCTGAGGGAGCGCCGCACTGTCGGAGGGTCAGTACTGAGGGAGCGCCGCACTGTCGGAGGGTCAGTACTGAGGGAGCGCCGCACTGTCGGAGGGTCAGTACTGAGGGAGCGCCGCACTGTCGGAGGGTCAGTACTGAGGGAGCGCCGCACTGTCGGAGGGTCAGTACTGAGGGAGCGCCGCACTGTCGGAGGGTCAGTACTGAGGGAGCGCCGCACTGTCGGAGGGTCAGTACTGAGGGAGCGCCGCACTGTCGGAGGGTCAGTACTGAGGGAGCGCCGCACTGTCGGAGGGTCAGTACTGAGGGAGCGCCGCACTGTCGGAGGGTCTGTACTGAGGGAGTGCCGCACTGTCGGAGGGTCTGTACTGAGGGAGCGCCGCACTGTCGGAGGGTCAGTACTGAGGGAGCGCCGCACTGTCGGAGGGTCAGTACTGAGGGAGCGCCGCACTGTCGGAGGGTCAGTACTGAGGGAGCGCCGCACTGTCGGAGGGTCAGTACTGAGGGAGCGCCGCACTGTCGGAGATGCTGCTGCTCTGGATGAGACGTGGGGGGGGGGCTGCTGTGGATGAGACGTGGGGGGGGGGCTGTGGATGAGACGTGGGGGGGGCTGTGGATGAGACGTGGGGGGGGGTGTGGATGAGACGTGGGGGGGGGTGTGGATGAGACGTGGGGGGGGTGTGGATGAGACGTGGGAGGGGTGTGGATGAGACGTGGGAGGGGTGTGGATGAGACGTGGGGGGGGTGCTGTGGATGAGACGTGGGGGGGGTGCTGTGGATGAGACGTGGGGGGGGTGCTGTGGATGAGACGTGGGGGGGGTGCTGTGGATGAGACGTGGGGGGGGGTGTGGATGAGACGTGGGGGGGGGGTGTGGATGAGACGTGGGGGGGGTGTGGATGAGACGTGGGGGGGGGTGTGGATGAGACGTGGGGGGGGTGGGGTTGAGACGTGGGGGGGGTGTGGATGAGACGTGGGGGGGGTGTGGATGAGACTTGGGGGGGGTGGGTGGATGAGACTTGGGGGGGGTGGGTGGATGAGACTTGGGGGGGGGTGTAGATGAGACGTGGGGGGGGGTGTAGATGAGACGTGGGGGGGGTGTAGATGAGACGTGGGGGAGGGGGTGTGGATGAGACGTGGGGGGAGGTGTAGATGAGTCGTGGGGGGGGGTGTGGATGAGACGTGGGGGGAGGTGTAGATGAGACGTTGGGGGGTGGGTGTGGATGTGACGTGGGGGTGTGGGATGTGGACGAGACGTGGGGGGGGGGTGTGGATGAGACGTGGGGGGGGGGTGTGGATGAGACGTGGGGGGGGGGGTGTGGATGAGACGTGGGGGGGGGTGTGGATGAGACGTGGAGGGGGGGTGTGGATGAGACGTGGGGGGGGTGGGTGGATGAGACGTGGGGGGGGGGGTGTAGATGAGATGTGGGGGGGGGGGTGTAGATGAGACGTGGGGGAGGGGGTGTGGATGAGACGTGGGGGGAGGTGTAGATGAGTCGTGGGGGGGGGGTGTGGATGAGACGTTGGGGGAGGTGTAGATGAGACGTTGGGGGGAGGTGTAGATGAGACGTTGGGGGGAGGTGTAGATGAGACGTTGGGGGGTGGGTGTGGATGTGACGTGGGGGTGGGGGATGTGGATGAGACGTGGGGGGGGGTGTGGATGAGACGTGGGGGGGTGGTGTGGATGAGACGTGGGGGGGTGTGTAGATGAGACGTGGGGGGATTTGTAGATGAGACGTGGGGGGGTTTGTAGATGAGACGTGGGGGGGTGGTGTGGATGAGACGTGGGGGGGGTGTAGATGAGACGTGGGGGGAGGTGTAGATGAGACGTGGGGGGGGTGTGGATGAGACGTGGGGGGGGTGGGTGGATGAGACGTGGGGGGGGTGGGTGGATGAGACTTGGGGGGGATGGGTGGATGAGACTTGGGGGGGGTGGGTGGATGAGACTTGGGGGGGGGTGTAGATGAGACGTGGGGGGGGGTGTAGATGAGACGTGGGGGAGGGGGTGTGGATGAGACGTGGGGGGAGGTGTAGATGAGTCGTGGGGGGGGTGTGGATGAGACGTGGGGGGAGGTGTAGATGAGACGTTGGGGGGTGGGTGTGGATGTGACGTGGGGGTGGGGGATGTGGATGAGACGTGGGGGGGGTGTGGATGAGACGTGGGGGGGGGTGTGGATGAGACGTGGGGGGGGTTGTGGATGAGACGTGGGGGGGGGTGTGGATGAGACGTGGGGGGGGGGGTGTGGATGAGACGTGGGGGGGGTGGGTGGATGAGACGTGGGGGGGGGGTGTAGATGAGATGTGGGGGGGGGTGTAGATGAGACGTGGGGGAGGGGGTGTGGATGAGACGTGGGGGGAGGTGTAGATGAGTCGTGGGGGGGGGTGTGGATGAGACGTTGGGGGGAGGTGTAGATGAGACGTTGGGGGGTGGGTGTGGATGTGACGTGGGGGTGGGGGATGTGGATGAGACGTGGGGGGGGGTGTGGATGAGACGTGGGGGGGGGGTGTGGATGAGACGTGGGGGGGTGGTGTGGATGAGACGTGGGGGGGTGTGTAGATGAGACGTGGGGGGGTTTGTAGATGAGACGTGGGGGGGTGGTGTGGATGAGACGTGGGGGGGGTGTAGATGAGACGTGGGGGGAAGTGTAGATGAGACGTGGGGGGAGGTGTAGATGAGACGTGGGGGGTGGGTGTGGATGTGACGTGGGGGTGGGGGATGTGGATGAGACGTGGGGGGGGTGTGGATGAGACGTGGGGAGGGGGTGTGGATGAGACGTGGGGTGGGGGCGTGTAGATGAGACATGGGGAGGGTGTGGATGAGATGTGGGGGGGGGGTGTAGATGAGACGTGGGGGGGGGATGTGAATGAGACGTTGTGGGGGGTGTAGATGAGACGTGGGGAGGGGGTGTGGATGAGACGTTGGGGGGGGTGGGGGTGTAGATGAGACTTGGGGAGGGTGTGCTGGAGTTCATTCGCTCCCAGCCTCCTTGCCCCTGGGTGCAGTTGTCAATCTTTCTCGGATGGTCAGGAGATGAGCGGAATCGCCATCAAGGTGAGTTGGGGGATGTTAAAGGATGATATTGTAAACAGAAGTGCTGGGGACTACCTGATATTGATGCCCTCCCAGCCCCCGAGAACATTGACTGTTTGGCAGACAAGGTCCAGAATGCCTGTGAGGCCCCACCCAGTTGAAGAGTGCTCCAGCTCCCCAGTCCCAACAGGAGGCATTGCCCACGGTGACATCACATCCAGTGGGGTGTGCTGCCCAATCAGATTCTTTCTTTCACAGGATCGGGGCATCACTGGCGAGACCAGCGTTTGTTGCCCGTCCCTAATTGCCCCTGGAACTGAGGGTCTCGCTCGGCCATTTCAGTGGGGGGGCAGTTTAAGAGTCGACCACGTGGGCTGTGGGTCTGGAGTCACGTGTAGGCCAAACTGGGAAAGGGGGGCAGATTTCCCTCCCTAAAGGGGATTAGTGACCCAGATGGGATTTTTATGACAATCGATGATGGTCGTCATGGTCACTGTCACTGAGACTCGCTTTATATTCCCAGATTTATTCATCAGATTTAAATTCCACCAGCGGCCGGGGTGGGATTTGAACCTGGGTCCCCCAGGGCATTAGCCCGGGCCTCAGGATTGTCCCCTAGGCCACAGTCTCCCCCAAACTCCAACCTGAACATCGAACAGAAAAAGCCAAGAGGCTCGGAGCTTCTGGGATTTTGGGGCGCTGCGCTGGGATTGGTGCAGGTTGCATTTCATTGAGGGGTTGAGTGTGGTCCCGACTCTGGGATCGGTGTGAGCAGGGGGGGTCGATTCACTCTTTCAGTCAAACCACAGCTTGGGGAGAGAGAGAAGAATGCATTTTCTCCCCAGTGTTCATAGAGTTGAATATCCCTGTTGGATATCAGGGCAACAGATCCTGTATCGAACCCCTTCAGGCAAGAAATTCCTCCCCTAAACATTGTCAAGCATTGTCTCTGTTGTTGAATTAAAGTTGGTTTGACAGAGAGTGTGAGAGGGAGAGAAAGCAACGGAGAGGTTTAGGGAGGGAATTCCAGAGCTCAGGGCCCCCCCCAGGCAGCTGAAGGCCCGGCCGCCAATGGTGGAGTGATGGGAATCGGGGGATGGTCAAGAGGCTGGAATGGGAGGAGCGCCGAGATCTCGGAGGGTTGTAGGGGCTGGAGGAGGTTACAGAGATAGGGAGGGGTGTAGGGGCTGGAGGAGCTTACAGAGATAGGGAGGGGTGTATGGGCTGGAGGAGGTTACAGAGATAAGGAGGGGCGTAGGGGCTGGAGGAGGTTACAGAGATAGGGAGGGGTGTAGGGGCTGGAGGAGGTTACAGAGATAGGGAGGGGTGTAGGGGCTGGAGGAGGTTACAGAAATAGGGAGGGGTCTAAGGGCTGGAGGAGGTTACAGAGATAGGGAGGGGTGTAGGGGCTGGAGGAGGTTACAGAGATAGGGAGGGGTGTAGGGGCTGGAGGAGGTTACAGAAATAGGGAGGGGTGTAGGGACTGGAGGAGGTTACAGAGATAGGGAGGGTTGTAGGGTCTGGAGGAGATTACAGAGATAGGGAGGGGTGTAGGGGCTGGAGGAGGTTACAGAGATGGGGAGGGGTGTAGTGACTGGAGGAGGTTACAGAGATAGGGAGGGGTGTAGGGGCTGGAGAAGGTTACAGATATAGGGAGGGGTGTAGGGGCTGGAGGAGGTTACAGATATAGGGAGGGGTGTAGGGGCTGGAGGAGGTTACAGATATAGGGAGGGGTGTAGTGACTGGAGGAGGTTACAGACATAGGCAGGGGTGTAGGGGCTGGAGGAGGTTACAGAGATAGGGAGGGGTGTAGGGGCTGGAGGAGGTTACAGAGATAGGGAGGGGTGTAGTGACTGGAGGAGGTTACAGAGATAGGGAGGGGTGTAGGGACTGGAGGAGGTTACAGAGATAGGGAGGGTTGTAGTGACTGGAGGAGGTTACAGAGATAGGGAGGGGTGTAGGTGCTGGAGGAGGTTACAGAGATAGGGAGGGTTGTAGTGACTGAAGGAGGTTACAGAGATAGGGAGGGGTGTATGGGCTGGAGGAGGTTACAGAGATAGGGAGGGGTGTAGGTGCTGGAGGAGGTTACAGAGATAGGGAGGGGTGTAGTGACTGGAGGAGGTTACAGAGATAGGGAGGGGTGTAGGTGCTGGAGGAGGTTACAGAAATAGGGAGGGGACGCTCTGGCCATAGATGAATTTGTAAACAGGGTCAGGAATTTTAAAGCGATGGTGTTCCTGGACCGGAAGCCAGTGTTGGTCGGCGAGCAGGGGGTGGGGGTGACGGGTGAGTGGAAGCAGGTGAGGGATGATACATGGGGGCAGCGGTGTGAACTCACACATACAGGGGGGATGAAGGAGGAATTAGATTACAGAGCAGTGAGGCAGCGGCTGCTATTTTGAGGGGTGATATGGAAAGGGGAAAGCAAAGGTTTGTTTGAGCTTGGGTATTGGGCCTAGTGTACACAGTCAGGTGGGAGACGCTGCCTTGAGGGGAGGTGGGAGCAGGTTCAACAGGAACTTTCATAAAGTGGGGGGAACCGGATAAACTTGCAGGGCTGTGGGGGGGCTAATTGGAGAGAAAGTGCTAGCAGTGGCGCGATGGGCTGAATGGCCCCCTCCTGCGCTGCGTGGTTGTTGGAGGCTGGGATGAGGCTCACACACAAGGGGAGGAGGAGGGGCAGAAACAGGTTGCAGGCAAGTCCACCGGAAAGGAGTCGGGGGCCCACCTTCCTGAAGCGGCCGCCTCCCTCCCTGACCCCGGACCCCGGACCCCGGCCACGCTCTCCCTGTCCTCGGGATAAAGGGATGTCGTTGAGGGCCAGGCGGCGGTGGGGCCTGCCCGGTGGAGCTGGCTCTGCTGGCTGAAGGGGCGCTCGTGCTGCCCGACTGGGCCTTGTCTCAGTTCAGGCTCCATTGTAACCAACGGACCTTCTCTGCGCCCAACCCCTCACCCCTTCTCCCCCCACCACCACCACCCCCACCTTCACCCTGAGACAGCGCAGGAGGGACGGAGGAGGTGGGAGGCGGTGGTGGGGGGGGAGGTGGGGGGGTGGGTGGAGAGAGGGAGGGAAGGTCAAGCAGATGAAATGGATTACCAGGGGGTCCATGCAGGATGCACCTGGCCGTCTCTGCGGTATCACTCTAGCCGCAGGATTCTGCAAACTGGAGACGCGGGCAGTTAAAGCTAATTCCAGCACTAAACGTTGTGAGTGATTCCTTTTCACAGCCGGGAGAGGGTGATTTGTGGGGGATAAGTAACAGGGCCTCTCGGTTTTCAATTATCTTAATCCTGCCTCGTTTTGCCGCGGAGAATGCATATTGAAAGCTTCAATGTGAGCCAAATGGTCCCAGAAGACCAGGCTGTGTGTTACACAACAAGCCCCATACAAGAGGGCTGTGAACAGCAATATCTCACCCAACCCGACTTATTCCAGCTTCCTTACTGCTCCTCGTCTGTTCACCCTCCTGTCAGCCACTCCCAAGCCGCTAAGTCCTTTCTTGGCTTAGCGGCTGTCTCTCTCTCTCTCTCTCTCTCTCTCACCTCGGATTCAGGAGGTCATGGGCTCGAGTCCCCCATTCCAGAGACCCATGCTCCATAATCCAGGCCGAAACTCCCAGGCCCAGTGCTGAGGGAGTGCCACACTGTCGGAGGGTCAGTACTGAGGGAGCGCCGCACTGTCGGAGGGTCAGCGCTGAGGGAGTGCCGCAGTGTCGGATGGTCAGCGCTGAGGGAGTGCCGCACTGTCGGATGGTCAGCGCTGAGGGAGTGCCGCACTGTCGGATGGTCAGTGCTGAGGGAGTGCCGCACTGTCGGAGGGTCAGCGCTGAGGGAGTGCCGCACTGTCGGAGGGTCAGTACTGAGGGAGCGCCGCACTGTCGGAGGGTCAGTACTGAGGGAGTGCCGCACTGTCGGAGGGTCAGTACTGAGGGAGTGCCGCACTGTCAGAGGGTCAGTACTGAGGGAGCGCCGCACTGTCGGAGGGTCAGCGCTGAGGGAGTGCCGCACTGTCAGAGGGTCAGTACTGAGGGAGCGCCGCACTGTCGGAGGGTCAGCGCTGAGGGAGTGCCGCACTGTCGGAGGGTCAGCACTGAGGGAGTGCCGCACTGTCGGAGGGTCAGTACTGAGGGAGCGCCGCACTGTCGGAGGGTCAATACTGAGGGAGCACCGCACTGTCGGAGGGTCAGTACTGAGGGAGTGCCGCACTGTCGGAGGGTCAGTACTGAGGGAGCGCCGCACTGTCGGAGGGTCAGTACTGAGGGAGCGCCGCACTGTCGGAGGGTCAGTACTGAGGGAGTGCCGCACTGTCGGAGGGTCAGTACTGAGGGAGTGCCGCACTGTCGGAGGGTCAGTACTGAGGGAGTGCCGCACTGTCGGAGGGTCAGTACTGAGGGAGTGCCGCACCGTCGGAGGGTCAGTACTGAGGGAGTGCTGCACTGTCACTTTCAGGATGAGGTGTTTACCCTCTCGGGTGGATGTGAAATATTCCACAACCGATTTTGGAAGGGGGCCGGGCGGGGGGAGTGGTGGAGTTCCCCCCCCAGTGTCCTTAAACCAAATATTTATCCCTCAACCAATATCACTGCTGTCTGTGGGAGCTTGCTGTGCGCAGGTTGGCTGCCCCATTCCCTACACTGCAACATGCCCCCTCAGAGAAAGCTTTTCATTGGCTGAACAGTGCTGAGGGAGATGCTGAGGCAGAGAGGCGCTACAGAAATGCCAGGGTTTATTTAAAGGGAATAGCTTTGCCTAATTGGATCGCTCTTTCAAAGGGCCAGTACAGGCACGACAGGCCGAATGGCCTACCTTCTGTGCTGCTAGAATCTATCAGTGTGGACGCAGTTCAGTATCAAACACCTGCTCAGCCTCTCCCCCCCAACGCTGGGGGTGCTAATTCTTCCCTGAGGTGTGATTCAGGGGGCACTGGACACCGCCCCCCCCCACCCCCCTCGTGTGGGGGGCTGTGAAGGTGTGAAGCAGGTGCCCTGGTTACAGAGCCTCCTGGAATAGGCCCAGAGTGGTCAACCCTTGCCCCACCACATGACCCACGCGGGAAGCTAGCCCGGGATACTTCAACCGATCACTGCCTGAACCCAGCTGACCAGTGGCCACATCGGAGTCCATCCCAGGTCTGAGGAGACAGCCGGCAGATATTAAACAGGGGCTCGGTGGGGAGGGGGAGACTGTCAGCGGGAAGGTCTAACACAGCACACACATTTCAAACAGTCACATTTACCTCAAACCTTCAACACAGGCCATTCAGCCCCTCTGCTCCGTGCTGGTGTTTCTACCCCACACGAGCCTCCTCCCAGCCCCCCTCTCCCTCGCCCCCCATCAACATATCCTTCTATTCCTCTCCCCCCCATGTGCTTATCCAGCTTCCCCCCCCTTCAATCCATCTCTGCGATTCACCTCGACCACTCCCCGCGGGAGCGAGTCCCACATTCTCCCCACTCCCCGTGGGAGCGAGTCTCACATTCTCCCCGTGGGAGCGAGTCCCACATTCTCCCCACTCCCCGCGGGAGCGAGTCCCACATTCTCCCCGTGGGAGCGAGTCCCACATTCTCCCCACTCCCCGTGGGAGCGAGTCCCACATTCTCCCCACTCCCCGCGGGAGCGAGTCCCACATTCTCCCCACTCCCCGCGGGAGCGAGTCCCACATTCTCCCCACTCCCCGTGGGAGCGAGTCCCACATTCTCCCCACTCCCCGTGGGAGCGAGTCCCACATTCTCCCCACTCCCCGTGGGACAGAGTCCCACATTCTCCCCACTCCCCGTGGGACAGAGTCCCACATTCTCCCCACTCCCCGTGGGAGCGAGTCCCACATTCTCCCCGTGGGAGCGAGTCCCACATTCTCCCCACTCCCCGTGGGAGCGAGTCCCACATTCTCCCCACTCCCAGTGGGAGCGAGTCCCACATTCTCCCTGTGGGAGCGAGTCCCACATTCTCCCCCACTCCCCGTGGTAGCGAGTCCCACATTCTCCCCCACTCCCCACGGTAGCGAGTCCCACACTCTCCCCACTCCCCGTGGGAGCGAGTCCCACATTCTCCCCACTCCCCGTGGGAGCGAGTCCCACATTCTCCCCACTCCCCGTGGGAGCGAGTCCCACATTCTCCCCACTCCCCGTGGGAGCGAGTCCCACATTCTCCCCACTCCCCGTGGGAGCGAGTCCCACATTCTCCCCGTGGGAGCGAGTCCCACATTCTCCCCGTGGGAGCGAGTCCCACATTCTCCCCGTGGGAGCGAGTCCCACATTCTCCCCGTGGGAGCGAGTCCCACATTCTCCCCGTGGGAGCGAGTCCCACATTCTCCCCGTGGGAGCGAGTCCCACATTCTCCCCGTGGGAGCGAGTCCCACATTCTCCCCGTGGGAGCGAGTCCCACATTCTCCCCGTGGGAGCGAGTCCCACATTCTCCCCACTCCCCGTGGGAGCGAGTCCCACATTCTCCCCCGTGGGAGCGAGTCCCACATTCTCCCCACTCCCCGTGGGAGCGAGTCCCACATTCTCCCCGTGGGAGCGAGTCCCACATTCTCCCCACTCCCCGTGGGAGCGAGTCCCACATTCTCCCCGTGGGAGCGAGTCCCACATTCTCCCCGTGGGAGCGAGTCCCACATTCTCCCCACTCCCCGTGGGAGCGAGTCCCACATTCTCCCCGTGGGAGCGAGTCCCACATTCTCCCCTCTCCCCGTGGGAGCGAGTCCCACATTCTCCCCACTCCCCGTGGGAGCGAGTCCCACATTCTCCCCGTGGGAGCGAGTCCCACATTCTCCCCACTCCCCGTGGGAGCGAGTCCCACATTCTCCCCACTCCCCGTGGGAGCGAGTCCCACATTCTCCCCACTCCCCGTGGGAGCGAGTCCCACATTCTCCCCACTCCCCGTGGGACAGAGTCCCACATTCTCCCCACTCCCCGTGGGACAGAGTCCCACATTCTCCCCACTCCCCGTGGGACAGAGTCCCACATTCTCCCCACTCCCCGTGGGACAGAGTCCCACATTCTCCCCACTCCCCGTGGGACAGAGTCCCACATTCTCCCCACTCCCCGTGGGACAGAGTCCCACATTCTCCCCACTCCCCGTGGGACAGAGTCCCACATTCTCCCCACTCCCCGTGGGACAGAGTCCCACATTCTCCCCACTCCCCGTGGGACAGAGTCCCACATTCTCCCCACTCCCCGTGGGACAGAGTCCCACATTCTCCCCACTCCCCGTGGGACAGAGTCCCACATTCTCCCCACTCCCCGTGGGACAGAGTCCCACATTCTCCCCACTCCCCGTGGGAGCGAGTCTCACATTCTCCCCACTCCCCGTGGGAGCGAGTCCCACATTCTCCCCACTCCCCGTGGGAGCGAGTCCCACATTCTCCCCGTGGGAGCGAGTCCCACATTCTCCCCGTGGGAGCGAGTCCCACATTCTCCCTGTGGGAGCGAGTCCCACATTCTCCCCACTCCCCGTGGGAGCGAGTCTCACATTCTCCCCACTCCCCGTGGGAGCGAGTCCCACATTCTCCCCACTCCCCGTGGGAGCGAGTCCCACATTCTCCCCGTGGGAGCGAGTCCCACATTCTACCCGTGGGAGCGAGTCCCACATTCTCCCCACTCCCCGTGGGAGCGAGTCCCACATTCTCCCCCACTCCCCGTGGGAGCGAGTCCCACATTCTCCCCACTCCCCGTGGGAGCGAGTCCCACATTCTCCCCACTCCCTGTGGGAGCGAGTCCCACATTCTCCCCACTCCCCGTGGGAGTGAGTCCCACATTCTCCCCGTGGGAGCGAGTCCCACATTCTCCCCACTCCCCGCGGGAGCGAGTCCCACATTCTCCCCACTCCCTGCGGGAGCGAGTCCCACATTCTCCCCACTCCCTGCGGGAGCGAATCCCACATTCTCCCCGTGGGAGCGAGTCCCACATTCTCCCCACTCCCTGTGGGAGCGAGTCCCACATTCTCCCCCTGGGAGCGAGTCCCACATTCTCCCCACTCCCTGTGGGAGCGAGTCCCACATTCTCCCCCTGGGAGCGAGTCCCACATTCTCCCCACTCCCCGTGGGAGCGAGTCTCACATTCTCCCTGTGGGAGCGAGTCCCACATTCTCCCCACTCCCTGTGGAAGCGAGTCCCACATTCTCCCCGCGGGAGCGAGTCCCACATTCTCCCCGTGGGAGCGAGTCACACATTCTCCCCACTCTCTGTGGAAGCGAGTCCCACATTCTCCCCGCGGGAGCGAGTCCCACATTCTCCACACTCTCTGGGTAAAGATGATTTTCCTGAATTCCCCATCGGATTTATCAGGGACTGTGTGATATCAATGGCCCCCCCCTCGTTCTGGTCTCTCTCCCCCACCCCGACAAGTGGAAACATCTTCTCTACGTCGACCCTATCGAACCCCTTTCAGGATTTTAAAGACCTCGATCAGGTCCCCCCCTCTGCCTCCTCTTTCCCAGAGAAAAGAGCCCCGGCCTGTTCGACCTTTCCCGATCGATTATAAACCCTCTCCGCTCTGGGATCGTCCTTGTGAGTCTTTATTCTTTATACCTTCTTCAGTGCCTCGCTATCCATTTCAGTCATTTATTCAAAGCTAAACTCACAGCCTGAGGTTACAGATTCCTGGGTTCCTCAGGACACACTCTACCTCCCGAGACTAATCACCCTTGACAAACCAAACCATTAATAACCCTCACTGGCTCAGCCTTTCACCAGAGCTGCTTCCTCCCCACTTGCACCTGACCAACTCCAGCCAGAGTCTCCCTCCGGCCGTTTATCTTTAACGTCTGTGTAATACCTGGCAGCACGAACAAGAGGAGGCCATTCAGCCGCTCGAGGCCGTTCCCTCGCTCAGTCAAAAGGGAATCACCCTTTCCAGGTCCACCTTGTCAAGGCCGTTTAGGATCCTACATACCGGGCGTTTATACTTCTCTCTGGGCATTTACGCCTGATCAACTCTCCAGTGCTGAGGTCAGCCTCGATGGTGGAGCACACTCAGCCCATCGTGCCTCTGCTAGCTCCTTCACGTGGAGACGCTGGAGAAGCCGGGATTGTTCTCCTCAGAGAGGAGAAGGTTAAGGGGGAGATTGAATCGAGACGTTCAAAATCAGGAAGGGAGGGGGTTCGGACAGAGTAAATAAGGAGAAACTGTTCCCACTGGGCAGGAGGGTCGGTAACCAGAGGGGACACAGATTGAAGAGAATCGGGAAGGGAACCAGAGGGGGAGGTGAGGAGAATTTGTTTTTATTTACACAACGAGGGGGTGGTGTGGGATTGGCGGGGGGCGGGGGGGTGGGGGAGTGGGGGGTGGCTGTGGGGAGAGTGGGACTAATTGGACAGATCTTTCAAAGAGTCAGCACAGGCACAACAGGCCAAATGGCCTCCTCCTCAGCTGCACCTTTCTATCCACCCTTCATACCCTTAATCGAAGGAAAAAAAATCCATCAATCTCAGTCTCCAAATCTCCAATTAAGCCCCAACATCCACAGCTTTTTGGAAGGAGAGAGTTCCAGGTTTCTTGGTGCCACCTTTCAGGATGAGAGGTTAAACCGAGGCCCCCTGTCTCCCCTCAGCCAGAGGTGAGAGATCCCGTGGTCGCTACTGGAAGAAGATTTGGGGCGGGGGTTCGGGGTGAGTTCCCCCTGGTGTCCCGGGGTCCAATACTTCTCCCTCAACCAACAGCAAGGAGAACAAATAATTGCTGTTTGTGGGAGCTTGCTGTGCACAAATGGACTGCCGCTTCTCCTAAATTACAAGATTGACCCAGCGTTAAAAACCCTTCACCGCTTTGAGACGCACGGTAATGAGATTTTGATGTCAGTTTCAAAGAGGTGAAGGATGTGGGACCTTTTGGACACCAGATAACTCTCGGCAACCTTCCAGTCGCACATCAGCCTACTCGTAAAGGCCTCAATCTGGGCCTTCTTTCGTACAATGACCGGCAGTTGGGAAAACAAGGGCAAGAAAAGCTCCGAATGACCTTGAGCATCATTAGTCGAGGATTTAACATTAAAAATAAAAGAGAATAATATATTACACCGATAATTGGTTTCAACAACGCAGGGTCACGGGTTCAGGATAAGGAGTCGGCCATTTTGGACTGTGGTGAGGGCGGTGAATCTTTGCCATTCTCTACCCCAGAGAGACGTGGGCGATGTTGTGTTTATTCAGGACCGAGGCGGAGAGGTTTTTGGACACGAAGGGATGGGGCGGGAAAGCGGAGTTGAGCTGGAAGATCGGCCGAGATCTCACCGACCGGCAGAGCAGGAACGAGGGGCCAGATGGCTCCCGTTTCTCGAGCTCCCCCGGGCCTGGGAGCAAGCTCTCGAGCAACAGGCCGGATACCTGCGCCAAGCCTCGCACGTGAACAGGCCCTCGGCCCATGGAGGCTAATTTCAATTGCTGTTTTGAGCTCACTCCGGTTGCCGTTGCCAAGGAACAAGGCCAAGGCTACTCAGCGTTGCTAGGCAACTGTGGACAGAGAAAAAAAAGGGGGGGGGGCGGTGGTGGGAGCGGGGGTGTTATGGATAATTATGCCAAGGTGGATCTGGGTTTTTGGCTCACAGCGCAGTGAAAAGTACTCAAGGTTGCCAAAGGTCAAGGATTGACCTGCAAAAAATTTCCAGTACTTATCTTTCACATCATTTCAAATCCCCAGCACTTTGCTTTAGTAGCACAGATTAATGGCAAAGCATTTGCTTTTCGATTGGATGAAGAGAGAGCCATGGGGACCAATGGCATGAGACGCTGCGTGGTGGGGGGGGGGGGGGGTGGGGTGCAGGGCTGGGACGTGGGCCAGGCTTCGGCCTACCCGGCCCACCCAGGCCCTCTGTCCTCCCTCCCACCCCGAGCCGAGCTGCCAGCTATTTCTCAGGTCCCGCAAGGGGCCCTGCACCAACATTAGCAGGAAACGTGTGAGGAGTGTGAGGTCGGGTGTCGAGTTTCTCATCAGCCGACAGTTTGGAACTCATGGCACCTTGCCAAGGCTTTCCGGCAAACCTCATGGCGAGGAGCAGTTTTCTTCTCAAAAAGGAAGGGAGGGGTTGCAAGGACTTTCAGGAGGTTGACTGCCTCCAGCGAGGGGCTCAGTCCATCATTGACCTGCCCATTTGCGCCCCCATTTCAGGCTTCAGGGCCTAGTCAATGTGAATGGAGGCACCAGACACAGGAACAGCTCAAAGCTCCTTAATTGTTATTGCCCTGTGGCGGGGAGTCTAGAATGTGGGATCACAGCCTTGGGGTAAGGGGTCATCCATTTAGGACTGAGATGAGGAGGAATTTCTTCACTCAGTGGGTGGTGAATCTTTGGAATTCTCTACCCCAGAGGGCGGTGGAGGCTCAGTCAGTGAGTGAACTCCATGGGATCGAGAGATACGTTGGTCGTTGAGGGAAAAGGTGGTCAAGTGGAGATGGTGTCGGAGGTCACGGGACAGTTACAGCACAGAGGGAGGCCATTCTTTGGAACAGCAACTCAGCCTGCCCTGCCTTTTACCTGCAGCCCTGTCAACGGCTTCTCTTCGATAACAACCCAATTCCCTCTCGAAAGCCTCAAATGAACCTGCCTCCACTGCTCCCAGGCAGCACGTTCCAGATCCTAACCACTCGCAGTGGGAAAACGCTCCTCACTCATGTCACCGTTACTTCCTTTGCCAATTACCTTAAATCTGTGTCCCTCTGGTTCTCAATCCTTGCTTTTTGTTCATCATAGAGTGTGGGTATCACTGGCTGGGCCCAGCATTTATTGCCCATCCCTAATTGCCCCTTGAGAAGGTGGGGGTGAGCTGCCTTCTTGAGCCGCTGCAGTCCCTGTGGTGTAGGTACACCCACCGTGCTGTTAGGGAGGGAGTTCCAGGATTTGGACCCAGCGACAGTGAAGGAACGGCCGATATATTTCCAAGTCAGGATGGTGAGGGGCTCGGAGGGGAACTTCCAGGTGGTGGTGTTCCCCATGTGTCTGCTGCCCTTGTCCTTCTAGATGGTAGAGGTCGTGGGTTTGGAAGGTGCTGTCTAAGGAGCCTTGGTGAGTTGCTGCAGTGCATCTTGTAGATGGTACACACACTGCTGCTATTGTGCGTCGGTGGTGGAGGGAGTGAATGTTTGTGGATGGGGGTGCCGATCAAGCATGGCTGCTTTGTCCTGGATGGTGTCGAGCTTCTTGAGTGTTGTGGGAGCTGCACTTGGCCCATAGCCTTGAATGTTATGAGGTGCCAAGTGCTCATCCAGGTACTTTTTAAAGGATGTGAGGCAACCCACCTCCACTACCCTCCCAGGCAGCGCATTCCAGACCCTCACCAAACTCTGGGTAAAAAGGTTTGTCCTCACATCCCCCCTAAAGCTCCTGCCCCTCACCTTGAACTTATGTCCCCTCGTGACTGACCCTTCAACTAAGGGGAACAGCTGCTCCCTCTCCACCCTGTCCATGCCCCTCATAATCTTGTACACCTCAATCAGGTCGCCCCTCAGTCTTCTCTGCTCCAACGAAAACAACCCAAGTCTATCCAACCTCTCTTCATAACTTAAATGTTTCATCCCAGGAAACATCCTGGTGAATCTCCTCTGCACCCCCTCCAGTGCAATCACATCCTTCCTATAATGTGGTGACCAGAACTGCACACAGTACTCCAGCTGTGGCCTCACCAAGGTTCTATACAACTCTAACATGACCTCCCTACTTTTGTAATCTATGCCTCGATTGATAAAGGCAAGTGTCCCATATGCCTTTTTCACCACCCCACTAACATGCCCCTCCGCCTTCAGAGATCTATGGACACACACGCCAAGGTCCCTTTGTTCCTCAGAACTTCCTAGTGTCATGCCGTTCATTGAATACTTCCTTGTCAAATTACTCCTTCCAAAGTGTATCACCTCACACTTTTCAGGGTTAAATTCCATCTGCCACTTATCTGCCCATTTGACCATCCCGTCTATATCTTCCTGTAGCCCAAGACACTCAACCTCACTGTTAACCACCTGGCCAATCTTTTTGTCATCCGCAAACTTACTAATCCTACTCCCCACATAGACATCTATGTCATTTATACATGTCAGTAAGGGTGGTGGCGTAGTGGGATTGTTGCTGGACTAGTAATCCAGAGTAATGCTCTGGGGACCAGGGTCAAATCCCACCCATGGGAGATGGTGAAATTTGAATTCAATAAAGACCTGGAATTAAAAACCCATCTGGTTCACTAATGGCCTTTAGGGAATAAATCTGCTGTCCTTACCTACATGTGACCCACAACAATGACTTTTCCAATGCCCTCTGAACAAGGGTAATAAACACTGGCCTAGCCAGTGACACCCAGATCCTATACACAAATTTTTTTAATAAGCCCAAGCCTGGATATTGTCCAGGTCTTGCTGCATTTGGACATGGGCTGCTTCAGTATCTGAGGAGTTGCGAATGGTGCTGAACATTGTGGAATCATCAGCGAACATCCCCACTTCTGACCTTATGATGAAAGGAAGGTCATTGATGAAGCAGCTGAAGATGGTTGGGCCGAGGACACTACCCTGAGGAACTCCTGCAGTGATGTCCTGGAGCTGAGATGACTGACCTCCAACAACCACAACCATCTTCCTTTGTGCTGGGTATGTCCCCAACCAGCGGAGAGTTTTCCCCCTGATTCCCATTGACTCCAGTTTTGCTGGGGCTCCTTGATGTCACACTCGGTCAAATGCTGCCTCGATGTCAAGGGCAGTCACTCCCACCTCACCTTGCACCATTAAGAACAATGCTCCACTCTCTACTCCGCCCTGAACTCTCATGATTTTGAATACATGTATCAAATCTCTCAAACTTCTCGTCTCCAAGGAGAACAGCCCCAACTTCTCCAATCTATCCACATAAGTGAAGTTCCTCATCCCTGGAACCATTCCTGTGAATCTTTTCTGCACTCTCTCCAATGCCTTCACACCCTTCCTGAATGCAATGCCCAGAACTGGACACAGTGCTCCAGCGGAGGCTGAAACAGTGTTTTATGAAAGGTACACCACAGATTCTAAAAGTCAGGAAGTTGTGACACAATTTACAGGGCCCAAGATCCTGTTGGCTCGCTCAACCCCCCCCTGTGCACATCAGCAACTTGTGCATAGACCCACCCAGGCCCCTTTGCTCCTGCACCCCCTTTTGAATTGTACCCTATTGCCTCTCCTGATTCTTCCTGCTAAAATGAATCACTCCACACTTCTCAGCCTTCAACTTCGTCCCATCCCACCAGCCTGTACACATCCTCTTGTATTGCAATTGAATTCCGAATGTGGGGGAGGGCCTGCTGCTCCCTACAGACAGAGCCAAGTCCACAGTATCAGGAGTGAACTGTACCAAGTGCTGCAGCAGGGCTGGAAGGGGCCAAATGGTCTATTTCTGATGTTGTTAAGCTCCTTGTGCTATGTGATTCTCAGGAGAATTTACAGCAGCGCCCAGTGAAATCTAATCTAATCTAATTCTAATCTCTCCTGACTGACTCATGCTGCTAAACCACAGTATAGGCACGAGCTCACCGACTAAGGTATCCAGTAACCTGGGCGATGAGAAACTACAGGCCATTTCATATTTCATATTCACTCCCTTCTCCACCGCTGACGCACAGTAGCAGCAGTGTGTGTACCATCTACAAGATGCACTGCAGCAACTCACCAAGGCTCCTTAGACAGCACCTTCCAAACCCACGACCACTACCATCTAGAAGGACAAGGGCAGCAGACACATGGGGAACACCACCACCTGGAAGTTCCCCTCTGAGCCACTCACCATCCTGACTTGGAAATATATCGGCCGTTCCTTCACTGTCGCTGGGTCCAAATCCTGGAACTCCCTCCCTAACAGCACGGTGGGTGTACCTACACCACAGGGACTGCAGCAGTTCAAGAAGGCAGCTCACCCACCACCTTCTCAAGGGGCAATTAGGGATGGGCAATAAATGCTGGGCCCAGCCAGCGACTCCCACATCCCATGAACTGATGAATAAAAAATTCAGGTTGAGGGAGAGAAGAAGGGATCTAAGACAAGTGTTTTAAACTTAAATAAGGGGAATTATGAGGGTATGAAGATTGAGCTGGCTAAAGTGGTGGGAAATGAGGTTAAGGGATAGGTTAATAAAGAGATGCAGTGGCCAACATTTCAAAATATTCAGAAACGATAGATTCTTTCTTTCTCACTGGTACACAAGGGGAGAGGAAACTATCTGTGGCTAACTAAGGAAGTTAAAGATATCACCAAACTGAAAGAAAAAGTAACATAATTCCACAAAGATGGGTGGTAGGTAAAAGGTTGGACAGAATATAAAGAACAGCAAAGAATGACTAGAAGAGTAATAAAGGAAAGAGAAATTCGAGTATGAGAGAAAGCTAGGTAGACATATAGGAACAGGCAAGAGGAGTTTCTACAGGTCTTTAAAAAGGAAAAGAGTGAGTAAAGCGAGAGTTAATCCTCTAGAGATGTGTGTAGGGAATTAATAATGGAAAATAAGAAAATGGCATGTGAATTGAACAGATATTTTGCATCCCTCCTGACTGTCGGGGTTATGAATACCATCCCAGGAATAACTGTGAATCAGGAGGTGAAAGAGAATTTAGCGCAAGTAGAATCACCAGGGAAAGGGTACTGAGAAAATGATTCGAGTTAAAAGCTGACTATCCCCAGGCTTCAAAAGAAGCGGCTGCTGAGGTAGTGGATGTGTTGGCTTTAATTTCCCAACAATGCATAAATTTTGGAAAGGTCCCATCAGATTGGAAAATAGCAAATATGGCCCCTCTATTCGAGCAAGGAGAGAGAGAGAGAGAGAGAGAGAGAGAGAGGAAGCAGGAAATGACAGGCCAGTTAATCGAACATCTGTCCCCAGGGAAATGCTGGCTCCATGAGAGGTTATAGCAGGGCACTCAGAAAATCTCAACACCATCAGCCAGAGTCAACATGGTTCTGTGAAAGGGAAACCATGTTTGACTAATTTCTTGCAGTTCTTTGAGGAAGTAACAAGCAACATGGATAAAGGGGAACCTGTGGATGTGCTGTACTTAGATTTTCAGGAGGCATTGGACAAGGTATCACATCAAAGGTCACAATGCAAAATAAGAGCTCGTGGTATAGGGGATGACACATTAGCTTGGCTAGAGGATTGGCTGGCTAACAGGAAGCAGGGAGTAGGCACAAATGGGTCTTTTTCTGGCTGGCAGAGTGTGATGAGTGGTGTGCTACAGGGATCAGTGCTGGGGCCACAAGTTGTTACACTTTATATTGGTGACTTGGGTGAAGGGACTGAAGGTATGGCTGCTAGATTTGCTGATGGGATAAAGACAGGTAAGAACAGTAAGTTGTGAAGAGAATGTAAGAATTCTGCAGAGACAGGTTAAGCCAGTGGGCAAACTCTGGTGGATGGAGTATAACCTGGGGAAGATGTGAGCTTTGTCCACTTTGGCAGGAAGAATAGAAAAGCAGCAGGTTATTTAACTGGAGAGAGATTGCAGGACTCTGAGGTGCAGAGGGATCTGGGTGTCCTGGTGTATGAATCAGGGAAAGTTAGTATTCAGATGCAGCAAGTGATTGGGGAAGGTGAAGGGAATATTGATGTTTATTGCAGGGGGAATGGAGTATAAAAGTAGGGGAATTTTGCTACAGCTGTTCCAGGAGTTGGTGAGACCACATCTGGAGCACTGGCAGTTTTGGTCTCCTTACTTGAGAAGGCATATGTTGCATTGGAAGCAGTTCGGAGAAGGTTCACTGGGCTGATTCCTGGGATGAAGGGGGTTTGTCTTATGAGGACAGGTTGAGCAGGTTGGGCCTGTACCCATTGGAGTTTAGAAGAATGAGAGGTGACCTTACTGAAACATAGAAGATCCTGAGGGGGGGGGGGGTTTGACAGGGTGCATGCTGGGAGGATGTTTACCCCCCCTCGTGGGGGAATCTAGAACGAGGAGGGGGGCACAGTTTCAGAATAAGGGGTCTCCCATTGAAGACAGAGATGAGGAGGAATTTCTTCTCTCAGAGAGTGGTCAGTCTGTGGAATTCTCTCCCATCCCCCAGAGAGCAGTGGGGGCCGGGTCACTGAATATATTCAAGGCCCAGTTAGAGAGATTCTTCATTAGTAAAAGAGTCAAAGGTTATCGGAGGGTAGGTGGGAATGTGGAATGGAGGTCACAATCAGATTAGCCATCATCCTATTGAATGGTGGGGCAGGCTCGAGGGGCTGAATGGCCTCCTCCTACTTCGAATGTTTGCAATGAGGCAGAGGGAAAGGATAGAGAGACAGTGAGATGGAGGGAGTGAGTGAGACAGAGGGAAAGGAGAGAGAGAGACAGCGAGATGGAGGGAGTGAGTGAGACAGAGGGAAAGGAGAGAGAGACAGCGAGATGGAGGGAGTGAGTGAGATAGAGGGAAAGGAGTGAGGGAAGCGAGATGGATGGAGTGAATGAGACAGAGGGAAAGGAGAGTGAGAGACAGCGAGATGGAGGGAGTGAGTGAGACAGAGGGAAAGGAGAGTGAGAGACAGTGAGATGGAGGGAGTGAGTGAGAGGGAAAGGAGAGAGAGAGACAGCGAGATGGAGGGAGTGAATGAGACAGAGGGAAAGGAGAGAGAGAGACAGCGAGATAGAGGGAGTGAGTGAGACAGAGGGAAAGGAGAGAGAGAGACAGCGAGATGGAGGGAGTGAGTGAGATAGAGGGAAAGGAGTGAGGGAAGCGAGATGGAGGGAGTGAATGAGACAGAGGGAAAGGAGAGTGAGAGACAGCGAAATGGAGGGAATGAGTGAGACAGAGGGAAAGGAGAGTGAGAGACAGCGAGATGGAGGGAGTGAATGAGACAGAGAAAGAGCATAAACTGTGAATGAGAATGAGAGCGAGAGGGAAGCAGCAGGAGCTGTAGACTGAGCGAGCGGGCGAGCAAGTGAGTGAGTGAGAGAGATGATGGGGAGGGTAGCTGACCCCCTCCTGAACGTGGCCTTATCCAACAGCAATGTTGAGGAACCACGTTAAAGAATAATCCTTCCAAATAGCATCGGGAAGGAGCTGCACCCAGCTCACGTCTGCAAACCAGATGTCCCCCCCCCCGGGTTCACTCCGTCTAACTATTCACCCTCCTTTGTAGCTTTATACAAAACCAGGACAGAAATATGAATCCGCAGCCAATGGCTGTCAGCTCCTCGCGTGCAGGATTCCACTTTGTACGAGTGCTTGCCAAGGCGAGTCTTCCCCCCAACTACCCCCCCACCTCCCTCCCTCTCGCTCTCTCTGAGGCTGAATAGGCCTCAGGCTGTTGGAAGGTACCAGCTTCTTCATTCGCCTCCCACTCCCCTCCCCTCACTCAGGTCTGGGCCAAATCAGCTGCAGCATTTACAACTGGAATCAAGAGACCCAACATGAAGGGGGAACAACGAGGGGCTGTCAGGCCGTGGATCACCCTCTCTCATCAGAGTCAGACAGCTGTGGGCTCAAATCCCTACTCCAGAGATTGGAGCCTATAACACAGGCCGACATTCCCAGTGCCAGCGCCGAGGGAGCTCCACACTGTCGGAGAGTCAGTACTGAGGGAGCGCCGCACTGTCGGAGGGTCAGTACTGAGGGAGTGCCGCACTGTCGGAGAGTCAGTACTGAGGGAGCGCCGCACTGTCGGAGGGTCAGTACTGAGGGAGCGCCGCACTCTTGGAGGGTCAGTACTGAGGGAGTGCCGCACTGTCGGAGGGCCAGTACTGAGGGAGCGCCGCACTGTCGGAGGGCCAGTACTGAGGGAGCGCCGCACTGTCGGAGGGCCAGTACTGAGGGAGCGCCGCACTGTCGGAGGGCCAGTACTGAGGGAGCGCCGCACTCTTGGAGGGTCAGTACTGAGGGAGCGCCGCACTGTCAGAGGGTCAGTACTGAGGGAGTGCCGCACTGTCGGAGGGTCTGTACTGAGGGAGCGCCGCACTGTCGGAGGGTCTGTACTGAGGGAGCGCCGCACTGTCGGAGGGTCAGTACTGAGGGAGAGCCGCATTGTTTTTTTTTCTGATTGAAGGATAAATATTGGGCCCCAGGACACCGGGGAGAACTCACACCCCTCCCTCTGCCTCTTACCCCCGTCTACCCCCCATCCCACCCACTGCTCCTCTTCCAATCATGGCCATCAGATCTTTACATGCACTTGAGGGGGTTTTAATGTCTCATCCAAAAGACGGCACCTCTGACAGTGCAGCACTCCCTCAGTACTGACCCTCCGACAGTGCGGCGCTCCCTCAGTTATGACCCTTCGACACTGTGGCACTCACTCGATACTGGCCCTCTGACAGTGCGGCACTCTCTCAGTACTGACCCTCCGACAGTGCGGCACTCCCTCAGTACTGACCCTCCGACAGTGCGGCAATCCCTCAGTACTGACCCTCCGACAGTGCGGCGCTCCCTCAGTACTGACCCTCCGACAGTGCGGCGCTCCCTCAGTACTGACCCTCCGACAGTGCGGCGCTCCCTCAGTTATGACCCTTCGACACTGTGGCACTCACTCGATACTGGCCCTCTGACAGTGCGGCACTCCCTCAGTACTGACCCTCCGACAGTGCGGCACTCCCTCAGTACTGACCCTCCGACAGTGCGGCGCTCCCTCAGTACTGACCCTCCGACAGTGCGGCGCTCTCTCAGTACTGACCCTCCGACAGTGCGGCGCTCCCTCAGTACTGACCCTCCGACAGTGCGGCACTCCCTCAGTACTGACCCTCCGACAGTGCGGCGCTCCCTCAGTACTGACCCTCCGACAGTGCGGCGCTCTCTCAGTACTGACCCTCCGACAGTGCGGCACTCCCTCAGTACTGACCCTCCGACAGTGCGGCGCTCTCTCAATGCTGGCAGTGGGAGTGTCGATCTGGATCATGGTGCTGCAGTCTGAGGGATGGAGACTAAGCCCAGGGCTGTCTGACTCTGAAGTGAGGGGATCAGGGCCTGGAGAGCTCTCCTGTCTGTGTTCTCCAGACAAGGTGCAAGGAAAAGGATTAGCAGCTTTCTACATGCTGGAACCGAGAGACACGTTGGAGCATTGGCTGATACCTTCTTGTAAGCTGCAATTTCGCTAATCGTGATTCTGTGCCAATAGAAATTTCCTGTCAGAGCTGAACTGAGGTTCCTTCAGGGCATAACTTCAGTTACCACAGCAACAGGGCCCAGTCTGAACTCTCTCCCTCTCGGCTGTGGGACAGGGAGGAGTTCCCGTCTCCAGGAGAGATTTATTGTGTTCAGAATTCCACTTGGGCAGAAGGAGATGGAATATTCTCTTCCAAAGATTCACTGGCGGCTTCTGGAGGGTGAGAGTCACACATAGTGACTCAGTCAGTCACGGGGGGGCAGATTGTTCCAATTCACAACCCAATCAGTGGCCATTCGGCCCCTTAAACCCTTTTCCAAGCTGTTCACCCATCACCCACCCTCCCTTTCTCTGTAACCTCCTCCAGCCCCTACACCCCTCCCTATCTCTGTAACCTCCTCCAGCCCCTACACCCCTCCCTATCTCTGTAACCTCCTCCAGCCCCTACACCCCTCCCTATCTCTGTAACCCCCTCCAGCCCCTACACCCCTCTCTATCTCTGTAACCTCCTCCAGCCCCTACACCCCTCCCTATCTCTGTAACCCCCTCCAGCCCCTACACCCCTCCCTATCTCTGTAACCCCCTCCAGCCCCTACACCCCTCTCTATCTCTGTAACCTCCTCCAGCCCCTACACCCCTCCCTATCTCTGTAACCTCCTCCAGCCCCTACACCTCTCCCTGTCTCTGTAACCTCCTCCAGCCCCTACACCCCTCCTTGTCTCTGTACCCTCCTCCAGCCCCTACACCCCTCCCTGTCTCTGTAACCTCCTCCAGCCCCTACAGCCCTCCCTATCTCTGTAACCTCCTCCAGCCCCTACACCCCTCCCTACCTCTGTAACCTCCTCCAGCCCCTACACCCCTCCCTATCTTTGTAACCTCCTCCAGCCCCTACACCCCTCCCTATCTCTGTAACCTCCTCCAGCCCCTACACCCCTATCTCTGTAACCTCCTCCAGCCCCTACACCCCTCCCTATCTCTGTAACCTCCTCCAGCCCCTACATCCCTCCCTATCTCTGTAACCTCCTCCAGCCCCTACAACCCTCCGAGATCTCTGTGCTCCTCCAATTCCGGCCTCTTGACCATCCCCCGATTCCCATCGCTCCACCATTGGCGGCCGGGCCTTCAGCTGCCTGGGGGGGTCCCTGAGCAGTGGAATTCCCTCCCTAAACCTCTCTCCCTCTCTCTGTTTCTATCTCCTCCTTCAAACCGAGCTCTTTATGCTTTCGTCCGCCTGCCCCTAATCTTTCCTTCAGCTTCTCCGGCTGAGATTCAGCTTGACAAATCTCTCCTGCGAGGCGGTTGCTGATGTTTTACAAGATTAAAAACGCAAGCAAACTTTAAAAGAAAAATACATTGATGGGACGTGGGTGTCACTGGCTTGGCCTGCGTTTACTGCCCTTCCCTAATTACCCTTAAAGCATATGTAGCTTCTATTTTGCTATCGTGTTCACTTGAAGCCACCTACTCCTATCCCATTGAGCCAGGTTTACTCAGCTCTTTGCTTTTCAAAAGCAACATTCATCTGTCTGCGTCAGCGGCTCCTTGTGTTAATCCCTCTCGAGTGGCCCCACACTATCCTGTTTGCCACCTCACTTCAAGTTACCTTGCTGCCTTCTCTCCATCTGCGACTGACACACCCAAAGCTGTTCCTCTGCCCCTCGAGGCCTCTGTTCATCTCTGTCCCAGTGCAAGGACCCTCGGTGCTCAAAGCCCCGTGGATCTCCTGCTTGGCTCAGCCATCAGTGCTCTCTTGCCTCGTGGTCAGAGGTTCGAGGGTTTGACACCCCCCCACCCCCACCCCCACAGCGTCCCCCCCCCACCCACCCACCACTGCTCCGGAGACACTGAGCCCCATAATCCGGACTGACGCTCCCAGAGCCAGCACTGAGGGGGCACCGTAATGCCCGGAGGCTCTGTCTGTCAGGAGAACACATTAAACCAACCCCCCTGGCTACACTCAGGCAGGGATGGGAAAGATCCCATAGCCGCTGTTGGACGAAGAGCGGTGAGGGGGTGGGGGAGGAGGTGGGGGAGAAGGGGGGAGTTCTCCTCGTTGTCCCAATATTTATCCCTCAACCAACATCACTTAAAAAAAAAGAATCAAAAAACCTGACCATCTGGGTCATTATCACGTTTGTGGGATCTTGCTGTGCACTGGTTTCCGACATTACACAAAATACACTACAAATTTGACTCACTGGCTGTTTAAGACATCTTCACCGCGGCCAATCCCCCTGAACGTAGAGAGTTGCACGGTCTGCCCTCTCTGCATGGTGTGGGGGGTTTGGTGGGGAGCCGGTGGCTTTAGACAGGCCCGAGTTCCGGCAACCGTGTAGCAGGCCGAGGTTCGGAGAGAGAGAAGCGGGCGGAATGGAACAACTGCAGCGCCACAGGAGACATCGGACGTGGTTCGACAGCGCAGAGCGGGGTGTGGGTGCGGGGTGTTGGGGGGGGGAGGACGACAGTGCCGGTGGAGGGGGGGGGGGCGGGAGGAGAGAAAAAGATTTGGAGGGGGTGGGAGGCCAGGAAAGAGGGTGCGTCAACTAGGCCGGAGCCAGGCCTCCAGTTGCGGCGCCTACATCCCAGAGATCAGGGAAGCGTTTCATGTGTGGGTGGGATCAGTATGTTAAAACCAACCTTTAATTAAATGGCTCAATGAGTAACATAAACATGGCCCACCCCTGCTGTCGAAACAGAGCCTACTCTTTGTAAATGGGAAAGGGGCCTAATTAAGAGGCTCTGTTAAGTGCAGACATAAAAGCATTAACAGTTTTAGCTGCCCTGTGTCTCCTCCCTCAGGTTTAAGGCTGGCATCTCCCACCCGGCTTTCATCTCCCCGCCGCCCCACCCATCCCCCCCCGCCCCCTCCTAATGTGGCATCATCCTGGCCAACGCTCCTGAGGCCTACACATCCAGCTCAAATCCCACCACGGCAGCTCGAGGCTCTGCACCTGGCTGTTCACCGGGGTACAAAACCCACCTGGGCCGCTCGGGAAGGGACAGTGCCACGCTTACCCGGGCTGGCCCAAGATGCCAATGTGGTCAACTAGGCTGCAGCCCCTCTCTGCGACCCTCCCCACCAACCCCCCCCAATCCCCAACCCTACTCCCACCCCCGGTCCCCTCCCCCCCCCCCCACCCCCAACACACGCACACGGACTGGCGTGGTGACCCATGACCCTCGCCACACACGCACCTGGACTGGCGTGGTGACCCATGACCCTCGCCACACACGCACCCGGACTGGCGTGGTGACCCATGACCCTCGCCACACACGCACCCGGACTGGCGTGGTGACCCATGACCCTCGCCACACACGCACCTGGACTGGCGTGTTTACCCATGACCCTCGCCACACACGCACCTGGACTGGCGTGTTTACCCATGACCCTCGCCACATACACGCACAGGGATTCGCGTGGTGACCCATGACCCTCGCCACACACGCACCTGGACTGGCGTGTTTACCCATGACCCTCGCCACATACACGCACAGGGATTCACGTGGTGACCCATGACCCTCGCCACACACACACCTGGACTGGCGTGTTTACCCATGACCCTCGCCACACACGCACCTGGACTGGCGTGTTTACCCATGACCCTTGCCGCACACACGCACCCGGACTGGCATGGTGACCCATGACCCTCGCCACACGCGCACACGGACTGGCGTGGTTACCCATGACCCTCGCCACATACACGCACAGGGATTCGCGTGGTGACCCATGACCCTCGCCACACACACGCACAGGGATTCGCGTGGTGACCCATGACCCTCGCCACACACACGCACACGGACTGGCGTGGTGACCCATGACCCTCGCCACACACACGCACACGGACTGGCGTGGTGACCCATGACCCTCACCGCACACATGCGCACGGACTCACATATGTAATAGTAGTCAGTGCCAGGCCGGAACTCAAAGCCCAGCGAGAAAGGGGTGAAGAGCTGGATCTTCTCCAGGAAGCAGACAGGGCCGAAGGGAGCGTGTGGCCGGTTGCACTCCCAGCGCTTGAAGGCCTTGCTGTTGACGTGACAGTGCCCGTAACCCTCGGCGTCCACCATGTACAGCTGGAAGCTCTCCGTCTGCTCCTCTGGGGTAGCGGGCGAGTAATGTGGGCACACGATGTTCAGGTAGTCATTGATTTCCACTCGGACTGTGTAATTGTCCCCTCGAAACCTGCCGGGGGGGAGAGACAAAACATCACAGAGTCAGCAACTTTGGGGGGAGGGTCGGGTGTGGTGGGGTGAGTAGGGAAGGGAGGGCATCAGTTTAACTGGGAGGTGCCCGGTGACACACGACCCTGACAGGCCAAGGTCAGAAATCAGTTTTAATTAAATGCCGTGAAAGGTGTGGGGAGGAGGGTCACGGACTTGTGCACAGCAGGATCCCACAGGCAACGTATGTTTGCACCCTTTTGGAACAGAGGCTGCCAATTTTGTTTTATTGGGGGCGGGGTTGGGGGTGTGTCTTAAGCAGCGGTCAGGGTCGCCATGGGGATTTAGCGGCCAAGGTTTTCGGAGCGCTGGACCGAGGCAGCTTTGCATTGACCAGCAGCAGAGCTGGGAACACCAGTTGGCTGGAGGCCATTGCACAGCGCGTTAGCTTTAACCCCACCGCCGATGGTTGGTGTTGGATATTTCCGATATTTCGGAGCGAGGCAGAGATGGCAATGGTTTATTCACATGCGACACCCCTATTCTTACAACAGTTTCAACCCCTCCCTGCTGTCACCAAGCGTCTGCCCTCATTCCTGTCCCAGCTCGAGGCCCCAGCGTTGTCTCTCGCTTTGCTCTGAGTCCTCGCCCAGGCCCAACCAATCGATCCCAGTGAGCATCGATCAGTTGCCAGCCTCCCATAATCAAATACCGGGCAATTCAACATCACCAAACATCGAAAAGATGGGGATGCAGCGATCCCACAATGTCAAACCCTGGGTCCTTCAGGATTGGACGGCTGGGTGGATGAAGGGAAGGGGAAAAGGAGGAGAGGAATACCACAGGGGAGAGGGGGAAATGAGAGGGAGGGTGGAAGGGGGAGGGGGGAGACCAGTACACAGAGTCTCCGTTATCATGAGAGGGGGATGGGGAACAGAAAAGGATTAATGTTTGGACAACGAGGCAGTTTGGTGCCGAAATCAACACCAGGATTAACTCTGAACAAACAAATTGCATTTATATAGCACCTTTACCAAAATGAAATGTTCTTCACGAGAGGGTTATGGAGGCGTATATAACCCCGATTCACAAGAGGAGATATCACGGAGAGGAGACCAAACACTCGGTCAAAGAGGTCGGTTTGAAGGGGGCATCTCAAAGGAGGAGCGAGCGGTCTAGGATAAATCTCGGAGAGGTCTAGGGTCCGGAGGAGGTTACAGAGATCTTGGAGAGGTCTAGGGTCTGGAGGAGGTTACAGAGATAGGGAGGGGTGTAGGGGCTGGAGGAGGTTACAGAGATCTCGGAGAGGTCTAGGGTCTGGAGGAGGTTACAGAGATAGGGAGGGGTATAGGGGCTGGAGGAGGTTACAGAGATAGGGAGGGGTGTAGGGGCTGGAGGAGGTTACAGAGATAGGGAGGGGTGTAGGGGCTGGAGGAGGTTACAGAGATAGGGAGGGCTGTAGGGGCTGGAGGTGGTTACAGAGATAGGGAGGGCTGTAGGGGCTGGAGGAGGTTACAGAGATAGGGAGGGGTGTAGGGGCTGGAGGAGGTTACAGAGATAGGGAGGGGTGTAGGGGCTGGAGGAGGTTACAGAGATAGGGAGGGGTGTAGGGGCTGGAGGAGGTTACAGAGATAGGGAGGGGTGTAGAGGCTGGAGGAGGTTACAGAGATAGGGAGGGGTGTAGGGGCTGGAGGAGGTTACAGAGATAGGGAGGGGTGTAGGGGCTGGAGGAGTTTACAGAGATAGGGAGGGGTGTAGGGGCTGGAGGAGGTTACAGAGATAGGGAGGGGTGTAGGGGCTGGAGGGGGTTATAGAGATAGGGAGGGGTGTAGGGGCTGGAGGAGGTTATAGAGATAGGGAGGGGTGTAGGGGCTGGAGGAGGTTACAGAGATAGGGAGGGGTGTAGGGGCTGGAGGAGGTTACAGTGATAGGGAGGGGTGTAGGGGCTGGAGGAGGTTACAGAGATAGGGAGGGGTGTAGGGGCTGGAGGAGGTTATAGAGATAGGGAGGGGTGTAGGGGCTGGAGGAGGTTACAGAGATAGGGAGGGGTGTAGGGGCTGGAGGAGGTTACAGAGATAGGGAGGGGTGTAGGGGCTGGAGGAGGTTACAGAGATAGGGAGGGGTGTATGGGCTGGAGGAGGTTACAGAGATAGGGAGGGGTGTATGGGCTGGAGGAGGTTACAGAGATAGGGAGGGGTGTAGGGGCTGGAGGAGGTTACAGAGATAGGGAGGGGTGTAGGGGCTGGAGGAGGTTACAGAGATAGGGAGGGGTGTAGGGGCTGGAGGAGGTTACAGAGATAGGGAGGGGTGTAGGGGCTGAAGGAGGTTATAGAGATAGGGAGGGGTGTAGGGGCTGGAGGAGGTTACAGAGATAGGGAGGGGTGTAGGGGCTGGAGGCGGTTACAGAGATAGGGAGGGGTGTAGGGGCTGGAGGAGGTTACAGAGATAGGGAGGGGTGTAGGGGCTGGAGGAGGTTACAGAGATAGGGAGGGGTGTAGGGGCAGGAGGAGGTTACAGAGATAGGGAGGGGTGTAGGAGCTGGAGGCGGTTATAGAGATAGGGAGGGGTGTAGGGGCTGGAGGGGGTTACAGAGATAGGGAGGGGTGTAGGGGCTGGAGGGGGTTACAGAGATAGGGAGACAGTGAGGGACACAAACGGGATTTGAACAGACGGCTGCGAGTTGCCTTTTCGAGGTGTTTGCTGGATAGGGAGGATATGCAGCTGAGTGACTCCAAGACAGGGGGAATGAGGAGAGCAGATTGTCAATGGCTCCAAAAGGGAAAAGATCCCTCCCAGAGTCTCCCAGGCAATGGGAAAAGCCAGCCTCTCCCAGCCCCCCGAGGCTTTCTGTGTCAATGCTCTCCAATTTAACAAGGGCGATGACCTACAAAATGAAGCAAGACTCTTCCCCCCCAGCCTTGAGCAGGAGGATCAGGTTTTATCCAGATAGACTGCTGCTTTTGCATCTCAGCCCGGCCCGAAAAGTGAACCTTGGCCTTGTCAGTCAGCGAGACAGGGACAATAACTGAAATAATGATAATCTGCTTTCCCGACACACACCCATCACCAGACCCAGCAGCTTTTCCAGCACTGTGCGCTCTGCCTGGAAGTAACCACTGCCTCTGAGTCCACAGGGAGCCCTGACTCATGGGCCCAATTCACTGGTCACCTTGCAGACTGGTCACTGAATGGCCAGCACTGATATAATGGAGCAACTGGTCATTGTGCAGGTCTCTCAGCCACAACAGAGAGACACTTTCCAATCAGATATGTCTCTCTGATCGGCCTCATGAATTTTCCCTTGAACCTGTAGAGGAGGGTGTTACTCCTCGATACAGAGTAAAGCTCCCTCTACACTGTCCCCATCAAACACTCCCAGGACAGGTACAGCACGGGGTTAGATACAGAGTAAATCTCCCTCTACACTGTCCCCATCAAACACTCCCAGGACAGGTACAGCACGGGGTTAGATACAGAGTAAAACTCCTCTACACTGTCCCCATCAAACACTCCCAGGACAGGTACAGCACGGGGTTAGATACAGAGTAAAACTCCTCTACACTGTCCCCATCAAACACTCCCAGGACAGGTACAGCACAGGGTTAGATAAAGAGTAAAGCTCCCTCTACACTGTCCCCATCAAACACTCCCAGGACAGGTACAGCACGGGGTTAGATACAGAGTAAATCTCCCTCTACACTGTCCCCATCAAACACTCCCAGGACAGGTACAGCACGGGGTTAGATACAGAGTAAATCTCCCTCTACACTGTCCCCATCAAACACTCCCAGGACAGGTACAGCACGGGGTTAGATACAGAGTAAAGCCCCCTCTACACTGTCACCATCAAACACTCCCAGGACATGTAAAGCACAGGGTTAGTTATGTAGTAGAGCTCTCTGTACACGGACCCCGTCAAACACTCCCAGGAAAGGTACAGAACAGCCTTAGATGCAGAGGAAAGCTCCCTCTTCCTGAACCATCAAACACTCCCAGGACAGGGACAGCACGGGGTTAGATACAGAGTAAAGCTCCCTCTACACTGTCCCCATCAAACACTCCCAGGACAGGTACAGCACGGGGTTAGATACAGAGTAAAGCTCCCTCTACACTGTCCCCATCAAACACTCCCAGGACAGGTACAGCACGGTGTTAGATACAGAGTAAAGCTCTCTCTACACTGTCCCCATCAAACACTCCCAGGACAGGGACAGCACGGGGTTAGATACAGAGTAAAGCTCCCTCTACACTGTCCCCATCAAACACTCCCAGGACAGGTACAGCACGGGGTTAGATACAGAGTAAATGTCCCTCTACACTGTCCACATCAAACACTCCCAGGACAGGTACAGCACGGGGTTAGATACAGAGTAAATGTCCCTCTACACTGTCCCCATCAAACACTCCCAGGACAGGTACAGCACGGGGTTAGATACAGAGTAAAGCTCCCTCTACACTGTCCCCATCAAACACTCCCAGGACAGGTACAGCACGGGGTTAGATACAGAGTAAAGCTCCCTCTACACTGTCCCCAGCAAACACTCCCAGGACAGGTACAGCACGGGGTTAGATAGAGAGTAAATCTCCCTCTACACTGTCCCCATCAAACACTCCCAGGACAGGTACAGCACGGTGTTAGATACAGAGTAAAGCTCCCTCTACACTGTCCCCATCAAACACTCCCAGGACAGGTACAGCACGGGGTTAGATACAGAGTAAATCTCCCTCTACACTGTCCCCATCAAACACTCCCAGGACAGGTACAGCACGGGGTTAGATACAGAGTAAAGCTCCCTCTACACTGTCCCCATCAAACACTCCCAGGACAGGTACAGCACGGGGTTAGATACAGAGTAAAACTCCTCTACACTGTCCCCATCAAACACTCCCAGGACAGGTACAGCACGGAGTTAGATACAGAGTAAAGCCCGGTCTACACTGTCCCCATCAAACACTCCCAGGACAGGTACAGCACGGGGTTAGATACAGAGTAAAGCCCCCTCTACACTGTCCCCATCAAACACTCCCAGGACAGGTACAGCACAGGGTTAGATACAGAGTAAATCTCCCTCTACACTGTCCCCATCAAACACTCCCAGGACAGGTACAGCACGGGGTTAGATACAGAGTAAATCTCCCTCTACACTGTCCCCATCAAACACTCCCAGGACAGGTACAGCACGGGGTTAGATACAGAGTAAAGTTCCCTCTACACTGTCCCCATCAAACACTCCCAGGACAGGTACAGCACGGAGTTAGATACAGAGTAAATCTCCCTCTACACTGTCCCCATCAAACACCCCCAGGACAGGTACAGCACGGGGTTAGATACAGAGTAAATCTCCCTCTACACTGTCCCCATCAAACACCCCCAGGACAGGTACAGCACGGGGTTAGATACAGAGTAAATCTCCCTGTCCAGTGTCCCCATCAAACACTCCCAGGACAGGTACAGCACGGGATTAGTTACAGAGTAAAACTCCTCTACACTGTCCCCATCAAACACTCCCAGGACAGGTACAGCACGGGGTTAGATACAGAGTAAATCTCCCTCTACACTGTCCCCATCAAACACTCCCAGGACAGGTACAGCACGGGGTTAGATACAGAGTAAAGCTCCCTCTACACTGTCCCCATCAAACACTCCCAGGACAGGTACAGCACGGGGTTAGATACAGAGTAAAGCTCCCTCTACACTGTCTGCAAACACTCCCTGGGCCAATGCTGAGGGAGTGCCGCACTGTCGGAGGGCCAGTGCTGAGGGAGTGCCGCACTGTCGGAGGGCCAGTGCTGAGGGAGTGCCGCACTGTCGGAGGGCCAGTGCTGAGGGAGTGCCGCACTGTCGGAGGACCAGTGCTGAGGGAGTGCCGCACTGTCGGAGGGTCAGTGCTGAGGGAGTGCCGCACTGTTGGAAGGTCAGTACTGAGGGAGCATCGCACTGTCGGAGGGTCAGTACTGAGGGAGTGCCACACTGTCGAAGGGTCAGTACTGAGGGAGAGCCGCACTGTCGGAGGGTCAGTACTGAGGGAGTGCCGCACTGTCGGAGGGTCAGTACTGAGGGAGTGCCGCACTGTCGGAGGGTCAGTACTGAGGGAGTGCCGCACTGTCGGAGGGTCAGTACTGAGGGAGTGCCGCACTGTCGGAGGGTCAGTACTGAGGGAGTGCCGCACTGTCGGAGGGTCAGTACTGAGGGAGTGCCGCACTGTCGGAGGGTCAGTACTGAGGGAATGCCGCACTGTCGGAGGGTCAGTACTGAGGGAGTGCCGCACTGTCGGAGGGTCAGTACTGAGGGAGTGCCGCACTGTCGGAGGGTCAGTACTGAGGGAGTGCCGCACTGTCGGAGGGTCAGTACTGAGGGAGTGCCGCACTGTCAGAGATGCCATCTTTCAGGATGAGACGTTAAACCGAGGCCCCCGTCTGCCCTCTCGGGCGGCTGCATAGATCCCACTGGACGAAGAGCCGGGGTGGGGAGACCTGCCCGGTGTCCTGGGGGCCAAGACTTATCCCTTAAGCAACATCTGAAGCTGAAAAGCCGGTCGGGGGTTGGGGGGGGGGGTGGTGTCATCGCCACAGTGAGAGGCCCCTGTGGACAAAATGGCCGCCACATATTTACGCTCGCAAGAGCTTCGGGATGTTTGACATCAAAAGGCCTCGATGGAAACCTGCGGCTCTCTCTCGCCTCGTGCCAACTCTCGGGGGGCTTGGGGCCTGGAGTGACCCCCGTGCCTGATCTTGTGTGGCCTGCCTGAAAACTGCCCCCTCTGGGGTGAGGGAGAGAGGTCCTAGGGGTGTGGGGGGGGGGTATAAAGTTGCTGCTTCTGAGAGACAAGAGGAGAGATTTTCTTGGAGTCAAACTCACCTCAGGAATTTCGAGTTTAGCTGGGCCAAAAATAAAGAAAAAATCTTGGCACATCGGCCCCAATCCTGACACTGGGCCCAGCTCCCACCAGGACCTCATTAAGTTTCCAGACATGCACTCGTGTGTGTGTTAGCATGAAATAATTCCACCACACCACACACCCCCCACCCCCCCCCAACCTCCAAACCTCCTCCATCCCTCCCCCCGCACCCCCCCTCTCTAACCCTTCAAAAGCAGAAAGAGAGAGACAGAGAGACAAAATCACGCAGTGCGGACTTGGAATATTCCAGTCAAACTTTCCTGGCAGGTGAAGAAAGCAGAATGGTATTTCTGGAGATTGTAAAATAGGTCTTCTAGCGCACCCCCCCACCCCCCACTACCCTCCACCATCAAACAAGCTCTTAACACCGCACTTCAAACCAACGGCTCCCTTCTCACCTGATTCCCTGCACACACTCACTCACTCACTCACTCACTACCCCCTCTGTCCTCAATCGCCCCCCCCCTCACTGCTTCCCCGCAGAGTCCCGGCCTACAGCCCTCCCTCCATCCTCCAAGAGATGTCAAGGACAACTCGGCACCTATTCCTACGCTGAGTATTTCCGATTGTTTACCTCCACCCCCCTTCCCGCCGCCACCCCCCCACCCACCACCCACCATCTTCGCCTCCTCCTGTGGTTAGTGACTCTGCAACCCACTCACCCCACCCGAAATTTCGCTTTTTCACTCCGCTTTTTTTTATTGATAAAGGAAGAGTCCAACCCACCCCAACCCCACCCCCCCCACCCCGTGAATCCCGAATCTCATCCCAAGCCCTGCATCCGATTCCGGGCCCCACCCCACTTGAGGGAGGATGTCGAGGGACTCGGAGAGGGTGCGAAGGGGGATTGACCCCCGAATGGGGACCAGGGATGAAGAGACTTCAGTCCGTGTGGAAGAGACTGGGAGAAGCTGGGATTGTTCCCCTTAGAGCGAAGAAGGTTAAGGGGGGGAGATTGAATCGGGACTCTGCGGGGAAGCAGTGAGGGGGGGGGCGATTGAGGACAGAGGGGGTAGTGAGTGAGTGAGTGAGTGTGCAGGGAATCAGGTGAGAAGGGAGCCGTTGGTTTGAAGTGCGGTGTTAAGAGCTTGTTTGATGGTGGAGGGTGGTGGGGGGTGGGGGGGTGCGCTAGAAGACCTATTTTACAAGCTCCAGAAATACCATTCTGCTTTCTTCACCCGCCAGGAAAGTTTGACTGGAATATTCCAAGTCCGCACTGCGTGATTTTGTCTCTCTCTCTCTCTCTTTCTGCTTTTGAAGGGTTAGAGAGGGGGGGTGCGGGGGGAGGGATGGAGGAGGTTTGGAGGTGGGGGGGGTTGTGGTGTGGTGTAAGGGGGTTCGGACAGAATAAATAAGGAGAAACTGTTCTCACTGGGCAGGAGGGTCGGTAACCAGAGGGGACACAGATTGAAGAGAATCAGGAAGGGGGGGTTCGGACAGAGTAAATAAGGAGAAACTGTTCCCACTGGGCAGGAGGGTCGGTAACCAGAGGGGACACAGATTGAAGAGAATCAGGAAGGGGGGGTTCGGACAGAGTAAATAAGGAGAAACTGTTCTCACTGGGCAGGAGGGTCGGTAACCAGAGGGGACACAGATTGAAGAGAATCGGGAAGGGGGGGTTCGGACAGAGTAAATAAGGAGAAACTGTTCCCACTGGGCAGGAGGGTCGGTAACCAGAGGGGACACAGATTGAAGAGAATCAGGAAGGGGGTTCGGACAGAATAAATAAGGAGAAACTGTTCCCACTGGGCAGGAGGGTCGGTAACCAGAGGGGACACAGATTGAAGAGAATCAGGAAGGGGGTTCGGACAGAATAAATAAGGAGAAACTGTTTCCACTGGGCAGGAGGGTCGGTAACCAGAGGGGACACAGATTGAAGAGAATCGGGAAGGGAACCAGAGGGGGAGATTAGGAGAATTTGTTTTTATTTACACAGCGAGTTGTTGTGATCTGGAAGGCGCTGCCTGAAAGGGCGGTGGAAGCAGATTCAATAGGAACTTTCAAAAGGGGGGGAATCGGATAAATTCTGGAAGGGGGGACGTTAGCTGGTCTATGGGGGGAAAGAGAGGGTGGGGGGGGGGGTGGGCGGAGTGGGATGAATTGGATAGACCATTCAAAGAGCCAGCACAGGCCGGATGGGCTGAATGGCCCCGTCCTGGGCTGAGAGAGTCTCTGACTCGACGATATAAGCAGGAGAGGAGTTGAGCAGAGCGAGAGACGACCCACCTCCCGGCTGATAGGCGTCCAGCCTTAAAGGAACACCAAAACTGCGGCAAATACTGAACCTATGGAGAGGGACAGGCTGGGAAAGTGAACATTTCAGTTCCCGGAGTCTTAATTCCATCCTGTTCGGGCAGAGATGGCTTCGATTCACAGAAGGTCATATTTTTGCCACATTCAGATCTGGATTATTAAACCAGGTCTGGCCTGACTGCAACTGACTGCAAGATCAGGGTCCCATTAACCCACCGACTGGGAGAATAGACATGGGATTAACCCCCTTGCAACCCAGAGCATTGCCTTGGTGATGAGTCTAGGGAGACGAGGAATTGGAGGCCGATGCACCATTAGCCTCTGTCCCCTGCCCTCCGGCTCCCACGGCAACCCTCGCCACCACCACCCCCCCCTCCTCCCCTCCCCTCCCCCGTAGCTGTTCCACTGTGGAAGGAACCGCGGCTGAGTTCACCCCCTCCTGCTTCAGCCATCGTCCCCGCTCCCCCCGCCCTCTCCACGTCAAAAACACCAACCGGGAGCCGGAGCTCTTCGACTGGGTTTCCCCTCCCCCCAGCATCGCTCAACGATCCTGAGGCCAAACCCCTGTACCGCTTCGGGCAGGGTGAGGCAGGCACGCGTTGCTCAAGGACCCTCCACCTCCCTTCAGGGTATCCCAAAGCGTTTCACAGCGAGTGGAGCACTTTCTATTTTGAAGTGGGGTCACTCTCGTATAACTTGGGGAACGTGGCAGCCAATTTGTGCACAGGAAGATCCCACAAACAGCATCGTGACAATGACACAGACCGTCTGCCTTTTTTATTTTGAAGTGATGTCGGTTGAGGGCTAAATATTGGGCCCCAGGACACCGGAGAGAACTCACTCTTCACCCCAACCCCTTCCCCCGCTTCTTCCAATAGCAGCTGTGGGAACTTTTACACCTACCCGAGAGGGCACACAGGGGCCTCGGGTTAATGTCTCATCCTGAAAGACGGCACCTCCGACAGTGCGGCACTCCCTCAGCACTGACCCTCCGACAGTGCGGTGCTCCCTCAGGTACTGACCCTCCGACAGTACGGCGCTCCCTCAGTACTGACCCTCCGACAGTGCGGTGCTCCCTCAGTACTGACCCTCCGACAGTGCGGCGCTCCCTCAGTACTGACCCTCCGACAGTGCGGCACTCCCTCAGTACTGACCCTCCGACAGTGCGGCACTCCCTCAGTACTGACCCTCCGACAGTGCGGCACTCCCTCAGTACTGACCCTCCGACAGTGCGGCACTCCCTCAGTACTGACCCTCCGACAGTGCGGCACTCCCTCAGTACTGACCCTCCGACAGTGCGGCACTCCCTCAGTACTGACCCTCCGACAGTGCGGCCCTCCCTCTCTGACAGTGCGGCCCTCCCTCTCTGACAGTGCGGCCCTCCCTCTCTGACAGTGCGGCCCTCCCTCTCTGACAGTGCGGCCCTCCCTCTCTGACAGTGCGGCCCTCCCTCAGTACTGACCCTCGGACAGTGCGGCCCTCCCTCAGTACTGACCCTCCGACAGTGCGGCACTCCCTCTCTGACAGTGCGGCCCTCCCTCTCTGACAGTGCGGCACTCCCTCTCTGACAGTGCGGCACTCCCTCAGTACTGACCCTCGGACAGTGCGGCCCTCCCTCTCTGACAGTGCGGCCCTCCCTCAGCACTGACCCTCGGACAGTGCGGCCCTCCCTCTCTGACAGTGCGGCACTCCCTCTCTGACAGTGCGGCACTCCCTCAGTACTGACCCTTGGACAGTGCGGCCCTCCCTCTCTGACAGTGCGGCCCTCCCTCTCCGACAGTGCGGCCCTCCCTCTCCGACAGTGCGGCCCTCCCTCTCCGACAGTGCGGCCCTCCCTCTCCGACAGTGCGGCCCTCCCTCTCCGACAGTGCGGCCCTCCCTCAGTACTGACTCTCTGACAGTACGGCCCTCCCTCTCTGACAGTGCGGCCCTCCCTCTCCGACAGTGCGGCCCTCCCTCTCCGACAGTGCGGCCCTCCCTCTCCGACAGTGCGGCCCTCCCTCTCCGACAGTGCGGCCCTCCCTCTCCGACAGTGCGGCCCTCCCTCAGTACTGACCCTCAGACAGTGCGGCACTCCCTCTCTGACAGTGCGGCACTCCCTCTCCGACAGTGCGGCCCTCCCTCTCCGACAGTGCGGCCCTCCCTCTCCGACAGTGCGGCCCTCCCTCTCCGACAGTGCGGCCCTCCCTCTCCGACAGTGCGGCCCTCCCTCTCCGACAGTGCGGCCCTCCCTCTCTGACAGTGCGGCGCTCCCTCAGTACTGACCCTCAGACAGTGCGGCCCTCCCTCTCTGACAGTGCGGCCCTCCCTCTCTGACAGTGCGGCCCTCCCTCTCTGACAGTACGGCCCTCCCTCTCTGACAGTACGGCCCTCCCTCTCTGACAGTACGGCACTCCCTCAGTACTGACTCTCTGACAGTACGGCCCACCCTCTTTGACAGTGCGGCCCTCCCTCTCCGACAGTGCGGCCCTCCCTCTCCGACAGTGCGGCCCTCCCTCTCCGACAGTGCGGCCCTCCCTCAGTACTGACTCTCTGACAGCACGGCCCTCCCTCTCTGACAGTGCGGCCCTCCCTCTCTGACAGTGCGGCCCTCCCTCTCTGACAGTGCGGCCCTCCCTCTCCGACAGTGCGGCCCTCCCTCTCCGACAGTGCGGCCCTCCCTCTCCGACAGTGCGGCCCTCCCTCTCCGACAGTGCGGCCCTCCCTCTCCGACAGTGCGGCCCTCCCTCTCCGACAGTGCGGCCCTCCCTCTCTGACAGTGCGGCCCTCCCTCTCCGACAGTGCGGCACTCCCTCAGTACTGACCCTCAGACAGTGCGGCACTCCCTCTCTGACAGTGCGGCCCTCCCTCTCTGACAGTGCGGCCCTCCCTCTCTGACAGTGCGGCCCTCCCTCTCTGACAGTGCGGCACTCCCTCAGTACTGACCCTCGGACAGTGCGGCCCTCCCTCAGTACTGACCCTCCGACAGTGCGGCCCTCCCTCTCTGACAGTGCGGCCCTCCCTCTCTGACAGTGCGGCCCTCCCTCTCTGACAGTGCGGCCCTCCCTCTCTGACAGTGCGGCCCTCCCTCTCTGACAGTGCGGCCCTCCCTCTCTGACAGTGCGGCCCTCCCTCTCTGACAGTGCGGCCCTCCCTCTCTGACAGTGCGGCCCTCCCTCTCTGACAGTGCGGCCCTCCCTCTCTGACAGTGCGGCCCTCCCTCTCTGACAGTGCGGCCCTCCCTCTCTGACAGTGCGGCCCTCCCTCTCTGACAGTGCGGCCCTCCCTCTCTGACAGTGCGGCACTCCCTCTCTGACAGTGCGGCACTCCCTCTCTGACAGTGCGGCACTCCCTCTCTGACAGTGCGGCACTCCCTCTCTGACAGTGCGGCACTCCCTCAGTACTGACCCTCGGACAGTGCGGCCCTCCCTCTCTGACAGTGCGGCCCTCCCTCAGCACTGACCCTCGGACAGTGCGGCCCTCCCTCTCTGACAGTGCGGCACTCCCTCTCTGACAGTGCGGCACTCCCTCAGTACTGACCCTCGGACAGTGCGGCCCTCCCTCTCTGACAGTGCGGCCCTCCCTCTCTGACAGTGCGGCCCTCCCTCTCCGACAGTGCGGCCCTCCCTCTCCGACAGTGCGGCCCTCCCTCTCCGACAGTGCGGCCCTCCCTCTCCGAAAGTGCGGCACTCCCTCAGTACTGACTCTCTGACAGTACGGCCCTCCCTCTCTGACAGTGCGGCCCTCCCTCTCTGACAGTGGGGCCCTCCCTCTCCGACAGTGCGGCCCTCCCTCTCCGACAGTGCGGCCCTCCCTCTCCGACAGTGCGGCCCTCCCTCTCTGACAGTGCGGCCCTCCCTCTCCGACAGTGCGGCCCTCCCTCAGTACTGACCCTCAGACAGTGCGGCACTCCCTCTCTGACAGTGCGGCACTCCCTCTCCGACAGTGCGGCCCTCCCTCTCCGACAGTGCGGCCCTCCCTCTCCGACAGTGCGGCCCTCCCTCTCCGACAGTGCGGCACTCCCTCTCCGACAGTGCGGCCCTCCCTCTCCGACAGTGCGGCCCTCCCTCTCCGACAGTGCGGCCCTCCCTCTCCGACAGTGCGGCCCTCCCTCTCTGACAGTGCGGCACTCCCTCAGTACTGACTCTCTGACAGTACGGCCCTCCCTCTCTGACAGTGCGGCCCTCCCTCTCTGACAGTGGGGCCCTCCCTCTCCGACAGTGCGGCCCTCCCTCTCCGACAGTGCGGCCCTCCCTCTCCGACAGTGCGGCCCTCCCTCTCCGACAGTGCGGCCCTCCCTCTCCGACAGTGCGGCCCTCCCTCTCTGACAGTGCGGCCCTCCCTCTCCGACAGTGCGGCACTCCCTCAGTACTGACCCTCAGACAGTGCGGCACTCCCTCTCCGACAGTGCGGCCCTCCCTCTCCGACAGTGCGGCCCTCCCTCTCTGACAGTGCGGCCCTCCCTCTCTGACAGTGCGGCCCTCCCTCTCTGACAGTGCGGCCCTCCCTCTCTGACAGTGCGGCCCTCCCTCTCTGACAGTGCGGCCCTCCCTCTCTGACAGTGCGGCCCTCCCTCTCTGACAGTGCGGCACTCCCTCTCTGACAGTGCGGCACTCCCTCTCTGACAGTGCGGCACTCCCTCTCTGACAGTGCGGCACTCCCTCTCTGACAGTGCGGCACTCCCTCTCTGACAGTGCGGCACTCCCTCTCTGACAGTGCGGCACTCCCTCTCTGACAGTGCGGCACTCCCTCTCTGACAGTGCGGCACTCCCTCACTGACAGTGCGGCACTCCCTCACTGACAGTGCGGCACTCCCTCACTGACAGTGCGGCACTCCCTCTCTGACAGTACGGCCCTCCCTCTCTGACAGTGCGGCCCTCCCTCAGTACTGACTCTCTGACAGTACGGCCCTCCCTCTCTGACAGTGCGGCCCTCCCTCTCCGACAGTGCGGCCCTCCCTCTCCGACAGTGCGGCCCTCCCTCTCCGACAGTGCGGCACTCCCTCAGTACTGACTCTCTGACAGTACGGCCCTCCCTCTCTGACAGTGCGGCCCTCCCTCTCTGACAGTGCGGCCCTCCCTCTCCGACAGTGCGGCCCTCCCTCTCCGACAGTGCGGCCCTCCCTCTCCGACAGTGCGGCCCTCCCTCTCCGACAGTGCGGCCCTCCCTCTCCGACAGTGCGGCCCTCCCTCTCCGACAGTGCGGCACTCCCTCAGTACTGACCCTCAGACAGTGCGGCACTCCCTCTCTGACAGTGCGGCACTCCCTCTCTGACAGTGCGGCCCTCCCTCTCTGACAGTGCGGCCCTCCCTCTCCGACAGTGCGGCCCTCCCTCTCCGACAGTGCGGCCCTCCCTCTCCGACAGTGCGGCACTCCCTCTCCGACAGTGCGGCCCTCCCTCTCTGACAGTGCGGCCCTCCCTCTCTGACAGTGCGGCCCTCCCTCTCTGACAGTGCGGCCCTCCCTCTCTGAAAGTGTGGCCCTCCCTCTCTGACAGTGCGGCGCTCCCTCAGTACTGACCCTCAGACAGTGCGGCCCTCCCTCTCTGACAGTGCGGCCCTCCCTCTCTGACAGTGCGGCCCTCCCTCTCTGACAGTGCGGCCCTCCCTCTCTGACAGTGCGGCCCTCCCTCTCTGACAGTGCGGCCCTCCCTCAGTACTGACCCTCCGACAGTGCGGCACTCCCTCAGTACTGACCCTCCGACAGTGCGGCACTCCCTCAGTACTGACCCTCCGACAGTGCGGCACTCCCTCAGTACTGACCCTCCGACAGTGCGGCACTCCCTCAGTACTGACCCTCCGACAGTGCGGCCCTCCCTCTCTGACAGTGCGGCCCTCCCTCTCTGACAGTGCGGCCCTCCCTCTCTGACAGTGCGGCCCTCCCTCTCTGACAGTGCGGCCCTCCCTCTCTGACAGTGCGGCCCTCCCTCTCTGACAGTGCGGCGCTCCCTCAGTACTGACCCTCAGACAGTGCGGCCCTCCCTCTCTGACAGTGCGGCCCTCCCTCTCTGACAGTGCGGCACTCCCTCTCTGACAGTGCGGCCCTCCCTCTCTGACAGTACGGCACTCCCTCAGTACTGACCCTCAGACAGTGCGGCACTCCCTCTCTGACAGTGCGGCCCTCCCTCAGTACTGACCCTCGGACAGTGCGGCCCTCCCTCTCTGACAGTGCGGCCCTCCCTCTCTGACAGTGCGGCCCTCCCTCTCTGACAGTGCGGCCCTCCCTCTCTGACAGTGCGGCCCTCCCTCTCTGACAGTGCGGCCCTCCCTCTCTGACAGTGCGGCCCTCCCTCTCTGACAGTGCGGCCCTCCCTCTCTGACAGTGCGGCCCTCCCTCAGCACTGACCCTCAGACAGTGCGGCACTCCCTCTCTGACAGTGCGGCCCTCCCTCTCTGACAGTGCGGCCCTCCCTCTCTGACAGTGCGGCCCTCCCTCTCTGACAGTGCGGCCCTCCCTCTCTGACAGTGCGGCCCTCCCTCTCTGACAGTGCGGCCCTCCCTCTCTGACAGTGCGGCCCTCCCTCTCTGACAGTGCGGCCCTCCCTCTCTGACAGTGCGGCCCTCCCTCTCTGACAGTGCGGCCCTCCCTCTCTGACAGTGCGGCCCTCCCTCTCTGACAGTGCGGCCCTCCCTCTCTGACAGTGCGGCCCTCCCTCTCTGACAGTGCGGCCCTCCCTCTCTGACAGTGCGGCCCTCCCTCTCTGACAGTGCGGCCCTCCCTCTCTGACAGTGCGGCACTCCCTCAGCACTGACCCTCAGACAGTGCGGCCCTCCCTCTCTGACAGTGCGGCCCTCCCTCTCTGACAGTGCGGCCCTCCCTCTCAGACAGTGCGGCCCTCCCTCTCAGACAGTGCGGCCCTCCCTCTCAGACAGTGCGGCCCTCCCTCTCAGACAGTGCGGCCCTCCCTCTCAGACAGTGCGGCCCTCCCTCTCAGACAGTGCGGCCCTCCCTCTCAGACAGTGCGGCCCTCCCTCTCAGACAGTGCGGCCCTCCCTCTCAGACAGTGCGGCCCTCCCTCTCAGACAGTGCGGCCCTCCCTCTCAGACAGTGCGGCCCTCCCTCTCTGACAGTGCGGCCCTCCCTCTCAGACAGTGCGGCCCTCCCTCTCTGACAGTGCGGCCCTCCCTCTCAGACAGTGCGGCCCTCCCTCTCAGACAGTGCGGCCCTCCCTCTCAGACAGTGCGGCCCTCCCTCTCAGACAGTGCGGCCCTCCCTCTCAGACAGTGCGGCCCTCCCTCTCAGACAGTGCGGCCCTCCCTCTCTGACAGTGCGGCCCTCCCTCTCCGACAGTGCGGCACTCCCTCTCCGACAGTGCGGCCCTCCCTCTCTGACAGTGCGGCCCTCCCTCTCTGACAGTGCGGCCCTCCCTCTCCGACAGTGCGGCCCTCCCTCTCTGACAGTGCGGCCCTCCCTCTCTGACAGTGCGGCCCTCCCTCTCTGACAGTGCGGCCCTCCCTCTCTGACAGTGCGGCCCTCCCTCTCTGACAGTGCGGCACTCCCTCAGTACTGACCCTCGGACAGTGCGGCCCTCCCTCTCTGACAGTGCGGCCCTCCCTCTCTGACAGTGCGGCCCTCCCTCTCCGACAGTGCGGCCCTCCCTCTCCGACAGTGCGGCCCTCCCTCTCCGACAGTGCGGCCCTCCCTCTCCGACAGTGCGGCCCTCCCTCTCCGACAGTGCGGCCCTCCCTCAGTACTGACTCTCTGACAGTACGGCCCTCCCTCTCTGACAGTGCGGCCCTCCCTCTCTGACAGTGGGGCCCTCCCTCTCCGACAGTGCGGCCCTCCCTCTCCGACAGTGCGGCCCTCCCTCTCCGACAGTGCGGCCCTCCCTCTCCGACAGTGCGGCCCTCCCTCTCCGACAGTGCGGCCCTCCCTCTCCGACAGTGCGGCCCTCCCTCTCCGACAGTGCGGCCCTCCCTCTCCGACAGTGCGGCCCTCCCTCTCCGACAGTGCGGCCCTCCCTCTCCGACAGTGCGGCGCTCCCTCAGTACTGACCCTCAGACAGTGCGGCCCTCCCTCTCTGACAGTGCGGCCCTCCCTCTCTGACAGTGCGGCCCTCCCTCTCTGACAGTGCGGCCCTCCCTCTCTGACAGTGCGGCCCTCCCTCTCTGACAGTGCGGCCCTCCCTCTCTGACAGTGCGGCCCTCCCTCTCTGACAGTGCGGCCCTCCCTCTCTGACAGTGCGGCCCTCCCTCTCTGACAGTGCGGCACTCCCTCTCCGACAGTGCGGCCCTCCCTCTCCGACAGTGCGGCCCTCCCTCTCCGACAGTGCGGCCCTCCCTCTCCGACAGTGCGGCCCTCCCTCTCCGACAGTGCGGCCCTCCCTCTCCGACAGTGCGGCCCTCCCTCTCCGACAGTGCGGCCCTCCCTCTCCGACAGTGCGGCCCTCCCTCTCTGACAGTGCGGCCCTCCCTCAGTACTGACTCTCTGACAGTACGGCCCTCCCTCTCTGACAGTGCGGCCCTCCCTCTCTGACAGTGCGGCCCTCCCTCAGTACTGACTCTCTGACAGTACGGCCCTCCCTCTCTGACAGTGCGGCCCTCCCTCTCTGACAGTGGGGCCCTCCCTCTCCGACAGTGCGGCCCTCCCTCTCCGACAGTGCGGCCCTCCCTCTCCGACAGTGCGGCCCTCCCTCTCCGACAGTGCGGCCCTCCCTCTCCGACAGTGCGGCCCTCCCTCTCCGACAGTGCGGCCCTCCCTCTCCGACAGTGCGGCCCTCCCTCTCCGACAGTGCGGCCCTCCCTCTCCGACAGTGCGGCCCTCCCTCTCCGACAGTGCGGCCCTCCCTCTCCGACAGTGCGGCCCTCCCTCTCCGACAGTGCGGCCCTCCCTCTCCGACAGTGCGGCCCTCCCTCTCCGACAGTGCGGCCCTCCCTCTCCGACAGTGCGGCCCTCCCTCTCCGACAGTGCGGCGCTCCCTCAGTACTGACCCTCAGACAGTGCGGCCCTCCCTCTCTGACAGTGCGGCCCTCCCTCTCTGACAGTGCGGCGCTCCCTCTCTGACAGTGCGGCCCTCCCTCTCTGACAGTGCGGCACTCCCTCTCTGACAGTGCGGCACTCCCTCTCTGACAGTGCGGCACTCCCTCTCTGACAGTGCGGCACTCCCTCTCTGACAGTGCGGCACTCCCTCTCTGACAGTGCGGCACTCCCTCTCTGACAGTGCGGCACTCCCTCTCTGACAGTGCGGCACTCCCTCTCTGACAGTGCGGCACTCCCTCTCTGACAGTGCGGCACTCCCTCTCTGACAGTGCGGCACTCCCTCTCTGACAGTGCGGCACTCCCTCTCTGACAGTGCGGCCCTCCCTCTCTGACAGTGCGGCCCTCCCTCAGTACTGACTCTCTGACAGTACGGCCCTCCCTCTCTGACAGTGCGGCCCTCCCTCTCCGACAGTGCGGCCCTCCCTCTCCGACAGTGCGGCACTCCCTCAGTACTGACTCTCTGACAGTACGGCCCTCCCTCTCTGACAGTGCGACCCTCCCTCTCTGACAGTGCGGCCCTCCCTCTCTGACAGTGCGGCCCTCCCTCTCTGACAGTGCGGCCCTCCCTCTCTGACAGTGCGGCCCTCCCTCTCTGACAGTACGGCACTCCCTCAGTACTGACCCTCCGACAGTGCGGCACTCCCTCAGTACTGACCCTCTGACAGTGCGGCACTCCCTCAGTACTGACCCTCCGACAGTGCGGCACTCCCTCAGTACTGACCCTCCGACAGTGCGGCACTCCCTCAGTACTGACTCTCTGACAGTACGGCCCTCCCTCTCTGACAGTGCGGCCCTCCCTCTCTGACAGTGCGGCCCTCCCTCTCTGACAGTGCGGCCCTCCCTCTCTGACAGTGCGGCCCTCCCTCTCTGACAGTACGGCACTCCCTCAGTACTGACCCTCCGACAGTGCGGCACTCCCTCAGTACTGACCCTCTGACAGTGCGGCACTCCCTCAGTACTGACCCTCCGACAGTGCGGCACACCCTCAGTACTGACCCTCCGACAGTGCGGCACTCCCTCAGTACTGACCCTCCGACAGTGCGGCCCTCCCTCTCTGACAGTGCGGCCCTCCCTCTCTGACAGTGCGGCCCTCCCTCTCTGACAGTGCGGCCCTCCCTCTCCGACAGTGCGGCCCTCCCTCTCCGACAGTGCGGCCCTCCCTCTCCGACAGTGCGGCCCTCCCTCTCCGACAGTGCGGCCCTCCCTCTCCGACAGTGCGGCCCTCCCTCTCCGACAGTGCGGCCCTCCCTCTCCGACAGTGCGGCCCTCCCTCTCCGACAGTGCGGCCCTCCCTCTCCGACAGTGCGGCCCTCCCTCTCCGACAGTGCGGCCCTCCCTCTCCGACAGTGCGGCCCTCCCTCTCCGACAGTGCGGCCCTCCCTCTCCGACAGTGCGGCCCTCCCTCTCCGACAGTGCGGCCCTCCCTCTCCGACAGTGCGGCCCTCCCTCTCCGACAGTGCGGCCCTCCCTCTCCGACAGTGCGGCCCTCCCTCTCCGACAGTGCGGCCCTCCCTCTCTGACAGTGCGGCCCTCCCTCTCTGACAGTGCGGCCCTCCCTCTCTGACAGTGCGGCCCTCCCTCTCTGACAGTGCGGCCCTCCCTCTCTGACAGTGCGGCCCTCCCTCTCTGACAGTGCGGCCCTCCCTCTCTGACAGTGCGGCCCTCCCTCTCTGACAGTGCGGCCCTCCCTCTCTGACAGTGCGGCCCTCCCTCTCTGACAGTGCGGCCCTCCCTCTCTGACAGTGCGGCCCTCCCTCTCTGACAGTGCGGCCCTCCCTCTCTGACAGTGCGGCCCTCCTCTCTGACAGTGCGGCCCTCCCTCTCTGACAGTGCGGCCCTCCCTCTCTGACAGTGCGGCCCTCCCTCTCTGACAGTGCGGCCCTCCCTCTCTGACAGTGCGGCCCTCCCTCTCTGACAGTACGGCACTCCCTCAGTACTGACCCTCCGACAGTGCGGCACTCCCTCAGTACTGACCCTCTGACAGTGCGGCACTCCCTCAGTACTGACCCTCCGACAGTGCGGCACACCCTCAGTACTGACCCTCCGACAGTGCGGCACTCCCTCAGTACTGACCCTCCGACAGTGCGGCCCTCCCTCTCTGACAGTGCGGCCCTCCCTCTCTGACAGTGCGGCCCTCCCTCTCTGACAGTGCGGCCCTCCCTCTCCGACAGTGCGGCCCTCCCTCTCCGACAGTGCGGCCCTCCCTCTCCGACAGTGCGGCCCTCCCTCTCCGACAGTGCGGCCCTCCCTCTCCGACAGTGCGGCCCTCCCTCTCCGACAGTGCGGCCCTCCCTCTCCGACAGTGCGGCCCTCCCTCTCCGACAGTGCGGCCCTCCCTCTCCGACAGTGCGGCCCTCCCTCTCCGACAGTGCGGCCCTCCCTCTCCGACAGTGCGGCCCTCCCTCTCCGACAGTGCGGCCCTCCCTCTCCGACAGTGCGGCCCTCCCTCTCTGACAGTGCGGCCCTCCCTCTCCGACAGTGCGGCCCTCCCTCTCCGACAGTGTGGCCCTCCCTCTCCGACAGTGCGGCCCTCCCTCTCCGACAGTGCGGCCCTCCCTCTCTGACAGTGCGGCCCTCCCTCTCTGACAGTGCGGCCCTCCCTCTCTGACAGTGCGGCCCTCCCTCTCTGACAGTGCGGCCCTCCCTCTCTGACAGTGCGGCCCTCCCTCTCTGACAGTGCGGCCCTCCCTCTCTGACAGTGCGGCCCTCCCTCTCTGACAGTGCGGCCCTCCCTCTCTGACAGTGCGGCCCTCCCTCTCTGACAGTGCGGCCCTCCCTCTCTGACATTGCGGCCCTCCCTCTCTGACAGTGCGGCCCTCCCTCTCTGACAGTGCGGCCCTCCCTCTCTGACAGTGCGGCCCTCCCTCTCTGACAGTGCGGCCCTCCCTCTCTGACAGTGCGGCCCTCCCTCTCTGACAGTGCGGCCCTCCCTCTCTGACAGTGCGGCCCTCCCTCTCTGACAGTGCGGCCCTCCCTCTCTGACAGTGCGGCCCTCCCTCTCTGACAGTGCGGCCCTCCCTCTCTGACAGTGCGGCCCTCCCTCTCTGACAGTGCGGCCCTCCCTCTCTGACAGTGCGGCCCTCCCTCTCTGACAGTGCGGCCCTCCCTCTCTGACAGTGCGGCCCTCCCTCTCTGACAGTGCGGCCCTCCCTCTCTGACAGTGCGGCCCTCCCTCTCTGACATTGCGGCCCTCCCTCTCTGACAGTGCGGCCCTCCCTCTCTGACAGTGCGGCCCTCCCTCTCTGACAGTGCGGCCCTCCCTCTCTGACAGTGCGGCCCTCCCTCTCTGACAGTGCGGCCCTCCCTCTCTGACAGTGCGGCCCTCCCTCTCTGACAGTGCGGCCCTCCCTCTCTGACAGTGCGGCCCTCCCTCTCTGACAGTGCGGCCCTCCCTCAGCACTGGCACAGGGGATGTCAGCCTGGATTATGGAGCTCAAGTCTCTGGAGCGGGGAATTGAACCCACGAGCTTCTGACTCTGAGGTGAGAGAGCACAACCCACTGAGACACGACTGTTCCTTCACAAGGGATTGAGAAAGAACCGATTTCTTTTTCCCCAAATTATTTGGGATTGGAACAGCCCAGCCAATGGTATCGCTCCCAAATTTGAGATGGGGGAAATTGCGGAGAGAGTTGAGAGTGAAGGTGTGAGTGATATCTCTCGCAGAAATCGCCTGGCCTTTCTCCAGGCTGCACTCTGAGCTGGGGCCTACATCTTCTCAATCCTGCAGTGACAGGTCTGAATGGGAAGACTACATGTCTGATGACCAGCCCACAGAGAGCCTCCACTAGACCATTCTCTGACGTGTCCAGTCAGGCGTGAACTGATGGATGGACACACACAGCTGGTGAACCTCTCAAAGTGCTTGGGGAGGCACGGGAACCTCGCCTCCCCCTCCCCACCAGATTCCCAACAAATTTCCAACACGTAGACCCTCCAAAGGCCGGGGAGGTAGAGAAAGAGAGAGGGGGGGAGGGGAGGTAGAGAGAGAGATGGAGAGGGGGAGGTAGCAAGAAAGAGAGAGGTAGAGAGAGAGAGAGAGAGAGAGGGAGGTAGAGAGAGATAGAGAGGGGGAGGTAGAGAGAGAGAGAGGGGGAGAGAGAGAGAGAGAGAGGGGGAGAGAGAGAGAGAGAGAGAGGGAGGTAGAGAGAGATAGAGAGGGGGAGGTAGAGAGAGAGAGAGGGGGAGAGAGAGAGAGAGAGAGAGAGGGGGAGAGAGAGAGAGAGAGAAAGGGAGAGAGAGAGAGAGAGAGAGAGGTAGAGAGAGTGGGGGAGGAATAGAGACAGAGAAAGAGAGAGGTAGAGAGAAAGAGAGGTAGAGAGAGAGAGAGGTAGAGAGAGAGAGCGAGAGGGGGAGGTAGTGAGAGAGGGGGGAAAGAGAGAGAGAGGGAGAGAGAGAGAGAGAGAGGGAGAGATGGAGAGAGAGAGGGAGAGATGGAGAGAGAGAGGGAGAGATGGAGAGAGAGAGGGAGAGATGGAGAGAGAGAGGGAGAGATGGAGAGAGAGAGGGAGAGATGGAGAGAGAGAGGGAGAGATGGAGAGAGAGAGAGGTAGAGAGAGGGGAAGGAATACAGAAAGAGAGAGAGAGAGAGGAAGAGAGAGAGAGGTAGAGAGAGAGGAAGAGAGAGAGAGAGAGAGAGGTAGAGAGAGAGAGAGAGAGAGAGATAGAGAGAGAGAGAGAGAGAGAGAGAGAGAGATAGAGAGAGATAGAGAGAGATAGAGAGAGATAGAGAGAGATAGAGAGAGATAGAGAGAGATAGAGAGAGATAGAGAGAGATAGAGAGAGAGAGATAGAGATAGAGAGAGAGAGAGATAGAGAGAGAGAGATAGAGAGAGAGAGATAGAGAGAGAGAGATAGAGAGAGAGAGATAGAGAGAGAGAGTTAGAGACAGAGAGTTAGAGAGAGAGAGTTAGAGAGAGAGAGTTAGAGAGCGAGAGTTAGAGAGCGAGAGTTAGAGAGCGAGAGGGGGAGGTAGAGAGAGAGAGAGAGGGGGAGAGAGAGAGAAAGGGGTGAGATAGAAAGAGAGAGAGGGGGGGGAAGTAGAAAAGAGACAGAAATAGAGGGGGGGGGTAGAAAGAGAGAGAGAGAGGGGGAGAGAGGGGGAGGTAGAGAGAGATGGGGTGGTTGTGAACAATATCGAGACATGGAGAAGGAGCAATGAAGACTCACAAGGACAATTCCAGAACGGAGAGGGTTTATAATCGATCGGGAAAGGTCGAACAGGCCGGGGCTCTTTCCTCTGGGAAAGAGGAGGCTGAGGCGGGACCTGATCGAGGTCTTTAAAATCCTGAAAGGGGTTCGATAGTGTCGACGTAGAGAAGATGTTTCCACTTGTCGGGGCGGGGGAGAGACCAGAACGAGGGGGGCCATTGATATCAGACAGTCCCTGATAAATCCGATGGGGAATTCAGGAAAAACATCTTTACCCAGAGAGTGTGGAGAATGTGGGGCTCGCTCCCGCGGGGAGAATGTGGGACTCGCTCCCGCGGGGAGTGGGGAGAATGTGGGACTCGCTCCCACGGGGAGTGGGGAGAATGTGGGCCTCGCTCCCACGGGGAGTGGGGAGAATGTGGGACTCGCTCCCACGGGGAGTGGGGAGAATGTGGGCCTCGCTCCCACGGGGAGTGGGGAGAATGTGGGACTCGCTCCCGCGGGGAGTGGGGAGAATGTGGGACTCGCTCCCACGGGGAGCGGGGAGAATGTGGGACTCGCTCCCACGGGGAGTGGGGAGAATGTGGGACTCGCTCCCGCGGGGAGTGGGGAGAATGTGGGACTCGCTCCCGCGGGGAGTGGGGAGAATGTGGGACTCGCTCCCGCGGGGAGTGGGGAGAATGTGGGACTCGCTCCCGCGGGGAGTGGGGAGAATGTGGGACTCGCTCCCGCGGGGAGTGGGGAGAATGTGGGACTCGCTCCCGCGGGGAGTGGGGAGAATGTGGGACTCGCTCCCGCGGGGAGTGGGGAGAATGTGGGACTCGCTCCCGCGGGGAGTGGGGAGAATGTGGGACTCGCTCCCGCGGGGAGTGGGGAGAATGTGGGACTCGCTGCCACGGGGAGTGGGGAGAATGTGGGACTCGCTCCCACGGGGAGTGGGGAGAATGTGGGACTCGCTTCCACGGGGAGTGGGGAGAATGTGGGACTCGCTCCCACGGGGAGAATGTGGGACTCGCTCCCACGGGGAGTGGGGAGAATGTGGGACTCGCTCCCACGGGGAGAATGTGGGACTCGCTCCCACGGGGAGTGGGGAGAATGTGGGACTCGCTCCCACGGGGAGTGGGGAGAATGTGGGACTCGCTCCCACGGGGAGTGGGGAGAATGTGGGACTCGCTCCCACGGGGAGTGGGGAGAATGTGGGACTCGCTTCCACGGGGAGTGGGGAGAATGTGGGACTCGCTCCCACGGGGAGTGGGGAGAATGTGGGACTCGCTTCCGCGGGGAGTGGGGAGAATGTGGGACTCGCTCCCGCGGGGAGTGGGGAGAGTGTGGGACTCGCTCCCGCGGGGAGTGGGGAGAATGTGGGACTCGCTCCCACGGGGTGTGGGGAGAATGTGGGACTCGCTTCCACGGGGAGTGGGGAGAATGTGGGACTCGCTCCCGCGGGGAGAATGTGGGACTCGCTCCCGCGGGGAGAATGTGGGACTCGCTCCCACGGGGAGTGGGGAGAATGTGGGACTCGCTCCCACGGGGAGTGGGGAGAGTGTGGGACTCGCTCCCACGGGGAGTGGGGAGAGTGTGGGACTCGCTCCCACGGGGAGTGGGGGAGAGTGTGGGACTCGCTCCCACGGGGAGCGGGGGAGAGTGTGGGACTCGCTCCCACGGGGAGTGGGGGGAGAGTGTGGGACTCGCTCCCACGGGGAGCGGGGGAGAGTGTGGGACTCGCTCCCACGGGGAGTGGGGGGAGAGTGTGGGACTCGCTCCCACGGGGAGTGGGGAGAGTGTGGGACTCGCTCCCACGGGGAGTGGGGGAGAATGTGGGACTCGCTCCCACGGGGAGTGGGGAGAGTGTGGGACTCGCTCCCACGGGGAGAATGTGGGACTCGCTCCCGCGGGGAGAATGTGGGACTCGCTCCCGCGGGGAGTGGGGAGAATGTGGGACTCGCTCCCACGGGGAGTGGGGAGAATGTGGGACTCGCTCCCACGGGGAGTGGGGAGAGTGTGGGACTCGCTCCCACGGGGAGTGGGGAGAGTGTGGGACTCGCTCCCACGGGGAGTGGGGAGAGTGTGGGACTCGCTCCCACGGGGAGTGGGGAGAATGTGGGACTCGCTCCCACGGGGAGTGGGGGAGAATGTGGGACTCGCTCCCACGGGGAGTGGGGAGAATGTGGGACTCGCTCCCACGGGGAGTGGGGAGAATGTGGGACTCGCTCCCACGGGGAGTGGGGAGAATGTGGGACTCGCTCCCACGGGGAGTGGGGAGAATGTGGGACTCGCTCCCACGGGGAGTGGGGAGAATGTGGGACTCGCTCCCGCGGGGAGTGGTCGAGGTGAATCACAGAGATGGATTGAAGGGGGGGGGAAGCTGGATAAAGACATGAGGGGGAGAGGAATAGAAGGATATGTTGATGGGGGGAGAGTGAGCGGGGGGTGGGAGGAGGCTCATGTGGAGCAGATATACTAGCATGGAGCAGAGGGGCTGAATGGCCTGATATCTACATAAATCAAGGCACCATCTAGAATATGCTGTCCTCTGGCCCATGATGGCACTCGCTTCCAATGGGATAATTTTCATTCCTGAAGTAGGGATAACATGGAGCTGCATATAGGCCAAGGGGCAAGAACCCAAAACAAATAAGAGGGTTCAAAGGTAAAGGGTGACACCCACTGCATCTACACTGTCCCCATCAAACACTCCCAGGACAGGTACAGCACGGGGTTAGATACAGAGTAAAGCTCCCTCTACACTGTCCCCATCAAACACTCCCAGGACAGGTACAGCACGGGGTTAGATACAGAGTAAAGCCCCCTCTACACTGTCCACATCAAACACTCCCAGGACAGGTACAGCACGGGGTTAGATACAGAGTAAATGTCCCTCTACACTGTCCCCATCAAACACTCCCAGGACAGGTACAGCACGGGGTTAGATACAGAGTAAATGTCCCTCTACACTGTCCCCATCAAACACTCCCAGGACAGGTACAGCACGGGGTTAGATACAGAGTAAAGCCCCCTCTACACTGTCCCCATCAAACACTCCCAGGACAGGTACAGCACGGAGTTAGATACAGAGTAAAGCTCCTTCTACACTGTGCCCATCAAACTCTCCCAGGACAGGTATAGCACGGGGTTAGATACAGAGTAAATCTCCCTCTATACTGTCCCCATCAAACACTCCCAGGACAAGTACAGCACGGGGTTAGATACAGAGTAAATGTCCCTCTACACTGTCCCCATCAAACACTCCCAGGACAGGTACAGCACGGGGTTAGGTACAGGGTAAATCTTCCTCTACACCGTCCCCATCAAACACTCCCAGGACCGGTACAGCACGGGGTTAGATACAGAGTAAAGCTCCCTCTACACTGTCCCCATCAAACACTCCCAGGACAGGTACAGCACGGGGTTAGATACAGAGTAAAGCTCCCTCTACACTGTCCCCATCAAACACTCCCAGGACAGGTACAGCACGGGGTTAGATACAGAGTAAAGCTCCCTCTACACTGTCCACATCAAACACTCCCAGGACAGGTACAGCACGGGGTTAGATACAGAGTAAATCTCCCTCTACACTGTCCCCATCAAACACTCCCAGGACAGGTACAGCACGGGGTTAGATACAGAGTAAATCTCCCTCTACACTGTCCCCATCAAACACTCCCAGGACAGGTACAGCACGGGGTTAGGTACAGAGTAAAGCTCCCTCTACACTGTCCCCATCAAACACTCCCAGGACCGGTACAGCACGGGGTTAGATACAGGGTAAATCTTCCTCTATACCCTCATCATCATCATGAGGAACGTTCTGATGATATCAGAGAGGTTGTCACTTGGCCCACAAGGAGATTCCTGTCCAGTTTCTCTCCCCGATGTGTGGGGCCAAGTTCAGAACGAGATTAAATACAGAGGAATTCTCAGACTAGTTTCTCAGATTCATCTCAACCACAATAGGTATCACCCGCCTCCTTCACACTCCCTGGTTTCTTGCTGTGTGCAAAATGGCTGCCACGCCTGCAGACATGGTAACAGTGACCAGCCATCAAGCGTCATTCAATGGCCATGAAGCAGTTTGGGATTTCCTGCAGATAAGGAGAGAGAGAGAGACAGACACACACAACCCAAACCCACGGCCCCCTCTGTCCTGATGGTTACCCGCTTTGGGCCCACCTCATAACAGCTGGATAGTTCCAAGCCCAGCTCCCAGCCTCAGCCAAGTTGCAAAGGACGGGCCTCTGATGGTTACCCATCTGGGAGATCCTCAGTGGGGCCTGAGGCTAGACGCCATTATGTCTGGCTTCCTTGCCAAGTGGGGAGCCCGCTCGTCTGGTTGGTGAATAAGCTGAGCGAGCCGGGTCTTGTTGGACAGGGAGTCTGGGGCCAATCCTTCTCTTCAGCCTGAAGAGCAAACAGCTGGCTTGACCTGAATCCAAGAGAAAGAGGCACCTCGGGGAGACATATGCTGCATACTCCCATCCGTCAGAGTCATGGTGTCAAACAGAGACCATTCTGCTCCACTCCCAACTTCAGGGGTAAGGGGAGGACACACACATGGGTCAATAATTCGCCAAGGAGCCTCTGCTGCCCGCCAGGAGCTGCAGAGTAGAACAGCACTGCCCTTTAACCTCTGAGGCCTACACGCTAAGTGAAGCCTGCTTGGGAGCTGAAGCCCAGGAAGATGAAAGATTTCCAACACAACTTGAATGAAGCAGATCCACTTATGAATCATCCAAAATAAATCACCCAATATTCTCCTCATTGCCAAGTTTCATAGAACCTTCAGAACAGACGCAGGCCATTCGGCCTATCGTGCCTGTGCTGGCTTTTTGAAGGATCTGTCGAATTAGCTCCACCACCACCCACTCCCACCCTTTCCACCCATTTCACTGCAAATTCTACCCCCTTCCAGTATTTAGCCGATCCCCCGCCTTTTGAAAGTTCCTATTGAATCTGCTTCCACCGCCCTTTCAGGCAGCGCCTTCCAAATCACAACAACTCGCTGTGTAAATAAAAACAAATTCCCCTCATCTCCCCCTCTGGTTCCCTTCCCGATTCTCTTCAATCTGTGTCCCCTCTGGTTACCGACCCTCCTGCCCAGTGGGAAACAGTTTCTCCTTATTTACTCTGTCCGAACCGCAGCCCCATTCCCGATTCTCTTCAATCTGTGTCCCCTCTGGTTACCGACCCTCCTGCCCAGTGAGAACAGTTTCTCCTTATTTACTCTGTCCGAACCCCCTTCCTGATTCTCTTCAATCTGTGTCCCCTCTGGTTACCGACCCTCCTGCACAGTGGGAAACAGTTTCTCCTTATTTACTCTGTCCGAACCCCCCCCCCTTCCCGATTCTCTTCAATCTGTGTCCCCTCTGGTTACCGACCCTCCTGCCCAGTGGGAAACAGTTTCTCCTTATTGACTGTGTGGTGGGCCGGGGGTGTTGGGTGACTGGGGGGTGGGGAAATGGGTGCTGGGGGTGTCAGACAATGACTCTGGTCTCGGTGTGGGGTGTGGTGCAGATCAATGAGAATGAAAGTTCCTCACAGCTGGTTCTCAATATTCAGAACGATTTGACCAGGCGACCATGTGCCTAGTTGAAGGACCAGGTCTGATCCCTGTCACTGAGGATAATCCTGTCAAAACATTATAATCGCCAGGGGACTGAGTACTCAGCAACAACACTGACATCATAGCAACAGAACAGCAACTCCCATGGCAGCAAATCCCAAATCCCCACGTAAATCCCAACACCAACATCATCCAGAGCTTGGCAAACACAACCTCAAACCTCCTCCAGCCCCTACACCCCTCCCTATCTCTGTAACCTCCTCCAGCCCCTACACCCCTCCCTATCTCTGTAACCTCCTCCAGCCCCTACACCCCTCCCTATCTCTGTAACCTCCTCCAGCCCCTACACCACTCCCTATCTCTGTAACCTCCTCCAGCCCCTACACCCCTCCCTATCTCTGTAACCCCCTCCAGCCCCTACACCCCTCCCTATCTCTGTAACCTCCTCCAGCCCCTACACCCCTCCCTATCTCTGTAACATCCTCCAGCCCATACACCCCTCCCTATCTCTGTAACCTCCTCCAGCCTCTACACCCCTCCCTATCTCTGTAACCTCCTCCAGCCCCTACACCCCTCCCTATCTCTGTAACCTCCTCCAGCCCCTGCAGCCCTCCCTATCTCTGTAACCTCCTCCAGCACCTACACCCCTCCCTATCTCTGTAACCTCCTCCAGCACCTACACCCCTCCCTATCTCTATAACCTCCTCCAGCCCCTACACACCTCCCTATCTCTGTAACCTCCTCCAGCCCCTACACCCCTCCCTAACTCTGTAACCTCCTCCAGCCCCTACATCCCTCCCTACCTCTGTAACCTCCTCCTGCCCATACACCCCTCCCTATCCCTGTAACCTCCTCCAGCCCCTACACCCCTCCCTATCTCTGTACCCCCTTTCAGTCCCTACACCCCTCCCTATCTCTGTAACCTCCTCCAGTCCCTACAACCCTCCGAGATCTCTGCGCTCCTCCAATTCCGGCCTCTTGACCATCCCCCGATTCCCATCGCTCCACCATTGGCGGCCGGGCCTTCAGCTGCCTGGGGGGGGGCACTGAGCTCTGGAATTCCCTCCCTAAACCTCTCCACCTCTCTCCCTCTCTCCTCCTTTAAGGTGCTCCTTAAAACCGACCTCTTTGACCGAGGTTTTGGTCGCCGGAGCTGAATATCTCCCCGTGTGTCTCGGGGGTCATTGAAGGGCCAATGTAAAAGGGCGCAGGGTGAGGGAGGGGGTGGGGTGAAGGGGTAAGGGTCTATGGCAGGACGGGGGAGTTGAAGCCAAGATCAGAGTGAGCCTCGACTTTATCGAATGGCAGAGCAGGCTGGAAGGGCCGAATGGCCTGCTCTTGCTCCGATTCTCCCCGTCTTGCCCTGAAGGCCTTGATAATCTTTTAAATGAAAACCAAATCAACAAAATTGGGATAAATCAGGCACAGCCCCTAATTCAGGTCAGCTGTAAAACCAAGAACAAAGTTTAAAGGAAACTTACAAACTTTAAATCAAAATGTGATTAAAGGGGTCAACAAAACACCCCAGTCCCCGCGGTGCCCACCGAGCACGGAACTGAAGGCCTTGATGTTGGGTCGGGCCTAGAGCTTGGTAAAATGGCCGACTGCCTGAAGTTCCGCCCCCTCTCCCCTCTCTCCCCAGGGATCGGAGTGTAGACGCTGAAGCAGAGGCCAGGCTCCTGCTGACCCGTTGGGGTGGCAGGGCTGGGAGGAAGAATCCACCAATGGCGGCACAAGGATTTCAACAGCTTCCATTGGCTGCTGACCAATCAGATCAAATGGGAGGCACCCAGCCTCCCTCGGGTATCTTGGGAAACGATGCTTCAGTTCAACTGTAGGACGCCATTGAGCACTCTGACCTTTCACCTTTCACCCATAGATTCCAACCAGGATGTACATTTGGGAAACATTAGGACCCGGAGAAGCCGTGTTCCCTTTGGACTCTGCGCTGGGTCAGCTGGTTACGGAGACAACGTTCCACAGTGTAGAGGGAGCTTTACTCTGTATCTAACCCCGTGCTGTACCTGTCCTGGGAGTGTTTGATGGGGACAGTGTAGAGGGAGCTTTACTCTGTATCTAACCCCGTGCTGTACCTGTCCTGGGAGTGTTTGATGGGGACAGTGTAGAGGGGGCTTTACTCTGTATCTAACCCCGTGCTGTACCTGTCCTGGGAGTGTTTGATGGGGACAGTGTAGAGGGAGATTTACTCTGTATCTAACCCCGTGCTGTACCTGTCCTGGGAGTGTTTGATGGGGACAGTGTAGAGGGAGATTTACTCTGTATCTAACCCCGTGCTGTACCTGTCCTGGGAGTGTTTGATGGGGACAGTGTAGAGGGGGCTTTACTCTGTATCTAACCCGTGTTGTACCTGTCCTGGGAGTGTTTGATGGGGACAGTGTAGAGGGAGCTTTACTCTGTATCTAACCCCGTGCTGTACCTGTCCTGGGAGTGTTTGATGGGGACAGTGTAGAGGGAGCTTTACTCTGTATCTAACCCCGTGCTGTACCTGTCCTGGGAGTGTTTGATGGGGACAGTGTAGAGGGGGCTTTACTCTGTATCTAACCCCGTGCTGTACCTGTCCTGGGTGTGTTTGATGGGGACAGTGTAGAGGGGGCTTTACTCTGTATCTAACCCCGTGCTGTACCTGTCCTGGGAGTGTTTGATGGGGACAGTGTAGAGGGGGCTTTACTCTGTATCTAACCCCGTGCTGTACCTGTCCTGGGAGTTTTTGATGGGGACAGTGTAGAGGGAGTTTTATTCTGTATCTAACATCATGCTGTACCTGTCCTGGGAGTGTTTGATGTGGACAGTGTAGAGGGAGATTTACTCTGTATCTAACCCCGTGCTGTACCTGTCCTGGGAGTGTTTGATGGGGACAGTGTAGAGGGAGTTTTACTCTGTATCTAACCCCGTGCTGTACCTGTCCTGGGAGTGTTTGATGGGGAATGTGTAGAGGGAGTTTTACTCTGTATCTAACCCCGTGCTGTATCTGTCCTGGGAGTGTTTGATGGGGGACTCAATGACAAGAGAGATGATGCAACTTCTGTTGAAGTCATAAAGTGAGCAAATTGCTTTAACATTATCTTGCTCTTCTCCACTATCCACCCCCTCCTTCTGCAAGTGGCTCATTATCGATCGTCAGGAGACAGAAACAGATATTAAATGAGTAAACGACCAAAGTGGAATTATAATTGACGTGTCAGTACTTGCTCGATCTTCATTTGGGATTGGCTGGGTCAGAGCCCAGAGCAGAAAGCAGCTCCGGCTGTACGTGTGGCTGTGATAGAGTGTGTCAGGGTGCAGGCTCCACCAATGAGGCAGTGTCGGCTGATGACAACCCTGCACCCTCCAAACACCAGGAGAAATAAGGCTTGGAAACTGATTGATAACAGTTTGTGAGAGGCGGAGAGGAATCTGGAACAAACTCAACTAATCGCATTTGGTCCATATCCCCCTCCTTCATCTCCCCCCCATCCCCTCTATCCCTTCCCCTTACAGCATTCTCAAACCCACCTCCCACTCCCCCTCCCCTCTCTCCAGCCGATCTCACTCTCCCATTTTCTCTTTACCTCCCTTTCCGGAACTCCCTCATACCCACAGTCATTCACACTCTCCCCATCATCTCTCCCCATCCATCTCTCCATTAGCCCTCAGCCTCAAACACCTTCCGTCTCTCCCCTCCCTCACCTGTCCCCTTCCCTCTCTCCTCATGCAACGCCACACTCAGCTCCCTCTCACTCCCACTCTCCCACAGTCGATCAGCCCCCTCTCCCTGACAAAGCCTTCCCTCCCCAACACGCCTATCCCCCTCCCACACAAACACTCTGCCAACAGGCCCTGCTCCTCTATCCCTCCCTCCCCACCAGCATCTCATCAATCACCCTCGAGGAGACAATGCCCGGTACCCGCAGGAAACAAAGGATGTTCAAGTGATCAGTCACATTATCTTGGGGAGATTAGTGCCAAATGGATGGATGCTTTAGTGTTCCCCAGTACGCTAGCCCAGAGACATAGAGTGACATAACCATCCCCACCAGTACTATACCCCAGTGTTATACAGTGACAGACACTGTCCCCACCAGTACTGTACCCCAGTGTTATACAGTGACAGACCCGTCCCCACCAGTACAGTACCCCAGTGTTATACAGTGACAGACACTGTCCCCACCGGTACTGTACCCCAGTGTTATACAGTGACAGACCTGTCCCCACCGGTACTGTACCCCAGTGTTATACAGTGACAGACCTGTCCCCACCAGTACTGTACCCCAGTGTTATACAGTGACAGACCTATCCCCACCAGTACTGTACCCCAGTGTTATACAGTGACAGACCTGTCCCCACCAGTACTGTACCCCAGTGTTATACAGTGACAGACCTGTCCCCACCAGTACTGTACCCCAGTGTTATACAGTGACAGACCCATCCCCACCATTACTGTACCCCAGTGTTATACAGTGACAGACCTGTCCCCACCAGATTTGCAGCTGACTGAATTGCCCTCTCTGTTGTTATATTGGAAATGCAGCACAGAGCTTCCTGACATTTGGGATTCTCGCATCGCAGATTACCGAGCTGCTATGTGCTCTGACGTCTCCTTTCTCCAGTAACTGGAGTCGATAGCAGACGCGCTCCCTTTAAATGTGGGAAAGGACAATGAAACCAGGTGACTCAACGCCACTTACTGGAATGATAGTTAATAAACGCCAACACTTTATTGGCAGCGTTTGCATCTGGAGTGTTTGACTAACAAAATGTGTCAAAACGCGGAAATCAATCCCTCCCGGAAAAGCCCCTGATTTCTCCTTCCCTCCCTCCAAAAGGGACTGGAAATATTTGAAGAGGTGAATAGAAATGGGAGAATCTGGCCTCATCCGGTCGGTGCCGTGTCAGAAAGGGTCCGGACAAGGTTTTCTGCAGGACTGAACTTCCAAAAAAGTTTTCAAAAAGTTTTCAAAAAGTTTTCAAAAGTTTTTTCAAGTATTTTCAAAAGGTGTGTAGAGGGTTTCCAAACTTTTGCACATATTTTGAAAACCTTTGACATTTCTGACGAGTGTTAAGACCAGCTCTTTCTCGAACTGGGGGAGGTTTCAGCACAGTAACTTACCTGGCATTTGTAGTGTTCCAGTACACAGTGTGCTTGGCTGCAGAAACATCGCTAGCCTCCTCCAGGAGAACACAGATCCACAGCACACGTTGTAACAAGACTTCTAAATACATGTTTTCAGTTCTCTCTCTCTCTCTCTCTCCTCAATCACAGCTTGCTACTGAGTTTGAAGATTGCAGGAGTTTTTGTTTTAGACACGCCCCACACGTATGTAACCTTAAACCATACGTTTTACTCATTGTGTGAGGCAATTAAAAACCAGGTTTAATCCAGCCTTAAAGGGACATTGCATGCTTTAAGTCGGACGTAACAGGCTGTTTCCTCCTCTGGAGCTGGGACTTTAATTCTCTCCCTTTCTGGTTTTCTGGGTGTTACGAAATGATTTTGAGCTCCCTCCGTGGTTTCCAATAGCCCAAGGTACCAGGCCTCTGTCAAGGCCCGAGCCCAGGATCAGCCTCAGGATGGAGGGGTGAGAGAGGGAGGGGAGAGAGATGGAGCTGTGAGGAAGGGGGAAGACAAAGGAATGAAAGACAAAACTAGCACGAAGAGATGGCAAAGAGATGCAGGAGAGACCAAGAAAGGAAAGACAAAGAGTTGCATTTGCCTAGCGCCTACCCCCACTTCAGGACATCCCGAAGGGTTCCCCAGCTAAACAATCAGCTGCCTTTTCTCTTTCAAGTGAGCTCACCATTGTAACGGAATAAAGGCGGCAGCCAATTTGTGCACAGCAAGATCCCACATATAACAATTGTGAAAGACAGTGCGGCGCTCCCTCAGCACTGACCCTCCGACAGTGCGGCACTCCCTCAGTACTGACCCTCCGACAGTGCAGCACTCCCTCAGCACTGACCCTCCGACAGTGCGGCACTCCCTCAGCACTGACCCTCCAACAGTGTGGCACTCCCTCAGTCCTGACCCTCTGACAGTGCGGCACTCCCTCAGCACTGACCCTCCAACAGTGTGGCACTCCCTCAGTACTGACCCTCCGACAGGGCGGCACTCCCTCAGTACTGACCCTCTGGCAGTGCGGCACTCCCTCAGTACTGACCCTCCGACAGGGCGGCACTCCCTCAGTACTGACCCTCCAACAGTGCAGTGCTCCCTCGGTACTGACCCTCCGACAGTGCAGCACTCCCTCAGTGCTGACCCTCTGACAGTGCGGCACTCCCTCAGTACTGACCCTCCGACAGTTCGGCGCTCCCTCAGTACTGACCCTCCGACAGTGCGGCACTCCCTCAGCTTTGGGGTGTTGCTGATATGGATTATGGGGCTCAAGTCTCCGGAGAGGGGACTCCACCACAAGTCTGAGAGGCATAAGGGTGACCTCCTGAGACAGAGTGGTCCAAGGAGGGGAGCACCTGAGGGAGAGTGAGGAAGGGAGGAAGGAGTTGAGTTCATGATGAGGGGCTGAGGAAGTATGAGTGAGTGTAGGCTGCAGAAGTGTGAGGGAGGAGGAGGAATGGATTCCAGTTTCCGGGAAGAAGCCAGAGGAGAGTATGGAAGGATCCTGGGCCATGGAATATGGCCCCTTATTCTGAGCTTGCAGCCCTACCTGATCCAACTGAGCCCTCACCCAACTCCACCTCGGGTTTTCCCTATTTCCCCTCGAGGGGGGAATCTAGAACGAGGGGGAAGGGGGCACAGTTTCGGGATGAGGGGTCTCCCATTGAAGACGGAGACGAGGAGGAATTTCTTCCCTCAGAGGGTGGTCAGTCTGTGGAATTCTCCCCCCGTCACCCCCCCCCCCACCCCCCCCACCACCCCCCCCACTTCCCCTCCCCCACCAGAGAGCAGTGGGGGCTGGGCCTTTGATTATTGTAAAACCCCATCTGGGTCACTAATGCCCCCTTTAGGGGGGGAAATCTGCCCCCCTTACCCGGTCTGGCCTACACGTGACTCCAGACCCCACAGCCCACGTGGTCGACTCTGAAACTGCACCCCCCCCCCCCCTGAAATGGCTGAGCCAGACCCTCAGTTCTGGGGGGCAATTAGGGACGGGTAACAAATGCTGGTCTTGCCCGAGCCCCCCACAACCCCCCTCGGAGGAATGAGACATGATGAAGATGAGGCAGGGCCCTCCCCAGGGTCAGCTAGACCCACCCGAGCCTCAGCTTGAGAAACTTCCACCTCTACCAGCGCAAAGGGGGGTGTTTTACCCCTCGATTCTGCCTCCCCACCCCCACCCCCGCCTCTCCACCCCTCCCCCACCCCCGCCAACACTTACAGGGAAAGGAGCTGCATTTCCATAGCACCTTTCTGGGCCCCAGCGCCATCCCAAAGTGACTCGCTGCCTCGTGATGAACTCCCAGGATGTGGTTACTTCACCCAATGGGTCAGCCGGCTGGTGCACAGCAAGATCCAAACAGCCAGCGGGGCTGACAGTGCAAACCAGGGGGCCATTCAGCCCATCGTGCTAGCACCGGCCATTGAAATCCAAGAAATCTCACTCCCCTCTCCTACCCCCACGACCCCCACCACCCCACCCCCCCAACCCCAACCTCGGCTCTTGCCGCGCAGCCCCGGACTAATTTCTCCTTCTTGGCAGGGCTCCCCCCTCGCCGTTCCCCCCCCTCCCCCCTCCCCCTCCCCCTTCCCCCTCCCTCACCCCCCCTCCCCCTCCCCCCCTTCCCCTCCCTCACCCCCTCCCCCTCCCTCTCCCCCTCTGCTCACTGCCAGTGGGATCTTCCTGTGCACAAAATGGCATCAGGCTTAGAGTTTCTGGGGTTTCTCTGATGGATTCGAGGGGCCTCTGCACAGATTGAAGGCTTCCAGTCGGAAGGTCAGAACTGGTTGCTGTGGTGACAGTTGGCGATATTTCCAACCCCAAATGTACAAGGTATTTGCTTTGTTATTAATAGAACGTTCCGGATGATAATCTGAATGGAATGCAACATTAATCCAGAGCGGGGCGTTCCACCCTTAACAATACTGGATGTAAGAGTCTCTGTTAGAATCCTTCAAATAGGGTCTGTCATACACACTGGGTATTCAGCCTTGCCCAGTGCAGCACAGGGCCTAGTGTTATTTTTATTCATTCATTCACAGGATGTGGGTATCGCTGGCTGGGCCCAACATTTATTGCACAGCCATCATTGCCCATCCAGAAGATGGTGGTGAGCTGCCTTCTTGAACCACTGCTACTGTGTTAGTGGTGGAGGGAGTGAATGTTTGTGGATGGGGTGCCGATCAAGCGGGGCTGCTTTGTCCTGGATGGTGTCGAGCTTCTTGAGTGTTGTGGGAGCTGCACTCATCCAGGCAAGTGGGGAGTGTCCCATCCCACTCCTGACTTGTGCCTTGTAGATGGTGGACAGGCTTTGGGGAGTCAGGAGGTGAGTTACTCACTGCAGGATTCCCAGCCTCTGACCTGCTCTTGTAGCCACAGTATTTATATGGCTGGTCCAATTCAGTTTCTGGTCAATGGTAACCCCCAGGATGTTGATAGTGGGGGGATTCAGTGATGGTGATGCCATTGAATATCAAGGGGCGATGGTTAGATTCTCTCTTGTTGGAGATGGTCATTGCCTGGCACTTGTGTGGTGTGAATGTTACTCACCACTTGTCAGCCCAAGCCTGGATATTGTCCAGGTCTTGCTGCATTTGGACATGGACTGCTTCAGTATCTGAGGAGTTGTGAACGGTGCTGAACATTGTGCAACCATCAGCGAACATCCCCACTTCTGACCTTATGATGGAAGGAAGGTCATTGAAGAAGCAGCTGAAGATGGTTGGGCCAAGGACACTACCCTGAGGAACTCCTGCAGTGATGTCCTGGAGCTGAGATGACTGACCTCCAACAACCACAACCATCTTCCTTTGTGCTCGGTATGACTCCAACCAGCAGACAGAGTGTGTGTGTGTATATGAGTCAGATGCTTTACGTGTCCAATGAAGAACATTTTGTACAAGTCTCTCCCACAGTAATGAGGTTTACACTGGATCTAAAGTGAGTGAGAGAACAACTGGTCCTGGTAAATTCTCAGATGTACTAACCCAGCAGGAAAATTGAAATTATTGACGGTTTGAAATGTGAATTTCAGAGGCGTTCCGCATCACTATTTGTGATTTCAAACAAAATATTTTGTTAGTCTATTATTATAAAAACAAGATTAGGATCTGGGCAGGTCCAAGGGTGCCAGAGCGGAGACGGACTGGAGACACATTCAAGCAGCATAGATCAGAGGATATCCAGGGCTAACAAACTGGAATCTGATCGAGGGGTGCGGGGTGGTTTATATACAGAATAACAGATACCCGGGAGTGAGTTACGGACTGGAATCAAATCGAGGGGTTCGGGGTGGTTTATATACAGAATAACAGATGCCCGGGAGTGAGTTACAGACTGGAATCTAATCGAGGGGTTCGGGGTGGTTTATATATAGAATAACAGATGCCCGGGAGTGAGTTACAGACTGGAATGTAATCGAGGGGTTCGGGTGGTTTATGTATAGAATAAAAGATACCCGGGAGTGAGTTACAGACTGGAATCTAATCGAGGGGTTCAGGTGGGTTTATATATAGAATAACAGATACCCGGGAGTGAGTTACAGACTGGAATCTAAACGAGGGGTTCGGGGTGGTTTATATATAGAATAAAAGATGCCTGGGAATGAGTTACAGACTGGAATCTAATCGAGGGTTTCAGGTGGGTTTATATATAGAATAACAGATACCCAGGAGTGAGTTACAGACTGGAATCTAATCGAGGGGTTCAGGGGGTTTATATATAGAATAACAGATACCCAGGAGTGAGTTACAGACTGGAATCTAATTGAGGGGTTCGAGGAGTTTATATATAGAATAACAGATACCCGAGAGTGAGTTACAGACTGGAATCTAATCGAGGGGTTCGAGGTGGTTTATATATAGAATAACAGATACCCAGGAGTGAGTCACAAACTGGAATCTAATTGAGGGGTTCGGGGAGTTTATATATAGAATAACAGATACCCGGGAGTGAGTTACAGACTGGAATCAAATCGAGGGGTTCGAGGTGGTTTATGTATAGAATAACAGATACCCGGGAGTGAGTTACAGACTGGAATCTAATCGAGGGTTTCGGGGGGGTTTATATATAGAATAACAGATACCCGGGAGTGAGTCACAAACTGGAATCAAATCGAGGGGTTCGTGGGGGATTATAAACAGAAGAACTGATACCCAGGAGTGAGTTACAGACTCGAATCTAATCGAGGGGCTCGGGGTGGTTTAAATATAGAATAACAGATAGCGGAAGTGAGTTACAGACTGGAATATAATCGAGGGTTTTGGGGCGGTTTATATATAGACTAACAGATACCCGGCAGTGAGTTACAGGCTGGAATCTAATCGAGGGGCTTGGGCTGGTTTATATATGGAATAATACATAACGTGGTTAGATACCGAATGAAGCTCACTCTACAATGTCCACATCAAACACTCCCAGAGCAGGTACAGCACGGGGCTGGATACAGAGTAAAGCTCCCTCTACACTGTCCCCATCAAACACTCCCAGGGCAGGTACAGCACGGGGTTAGATACAGAGTAAAACTCCCTCTACACTGTCCCCATCAAACACTCCCAGGGCAGGTACAGCACGGGGTTAGATACAGAGTAAAGCTCCCTCTACACTGTCCCCATCAAACACTCCCAGGACAGGTACAGCACGGGGTTAGATACAGAGTAAAGCTCCCTCTACACTGTCCCCATCAAACACTCCCAGGACAGGTACAGCCCGGGGTTAGATAGAGAGTAAAGCCCCCTCTACACTGTCCCCATCAAACACTCCCAGGACAGGTACAGCACGGGGTTAGATACAGAGTAAAGCTCCCTCTACACTGTCCCCATCAAACACTCCCAGGACAGGTACAGCACGGGGTTAGATACAGAGTAAAACTCCCTCTACACTGTCCCCATCAAACACTCCCAGGACAGGTACAGCACGGGGTTAGATACAGAGTAAAGCTCCCTCTACACTGTCACCATCAAACACTCCCAGGACAGGTACAGCACGGGGTTAGATACAGAGTAAAGCTCCCTCTACACTGTTCCCATCAAACACTCCCAGGACAGGTACAGCAGGGGGTTAGATACAGAGTAAATCTCCCTCTGCACTGTCTCCATCAAACACTCCCAGGACAGGTACAGCACGGGGTTAGATACAGAGTAAAAATCCCTCTATTCTGTCCTCATCAAACACTCGCAGGACAGGTACAGCACGGGGTTAGATATAGAGTAACACTCGCTCTACACTGTCCCCATCAAACACTCCCAGGACAGGTACAGCACGGGGTTAGATACAGAGTAAATCTCCCTCTGCACTGTCTCCATCAAACACTCCCAGGACAGGTACAGCACGGGGTTAGATACAGAGTAAAAATCCCTCTATTCTGTCCTCATCAAACACTCGCAGGACAGGTACAGCACGGGGTTAGATATAGAGTAACACTCGCTCTACACTGTCCCCATCAAACACTCCCAGGACAGGTACAGCACGGGGTTAGATACAGAGTAAATCTCCCTCTACACTGTCCCCATCAAACACTCCCAGGACAGGTACAGCACGGGGTTAGATACAGAGTAAATCTCCCTCTACACTGTCCACATCAAACACTCCCAGGACAGGTACAGCACATGGTTAGATACCGAGTAAATCTCCCTCTACACTGTCCCCATCAAACACTCCCAGGACAGGTACAGCACGGGGTTAGATACAGAGTAAAGCTCCCTCTACACTGTCCCCATCAAACACTCCCAGGACAGGTACAGCACGGGGTTAGATACAGAGTAAAGCTCCCTCTACACTGTCCCCATCAAACACTCCCAGGACAGGTACAGCACGGGGTTAGATACAGAGTAAAGCTCCCTCTACACTGTCCCCATCAAACACTCCCAGCACAGGTACAGCACGGGGTTAGGTAAAGAGTAAAGCTTCCTCTACACTGTCCACATCAAACACTCCCAGGACAGGTACAGCACGGGGTTAGATACAGAGTAAAAATCCCTCTATTCTGTCCTCCTCAAACACTCGCAGGACAGGTACAGCACGGGGTTAGATATAGAGTAACACTCGCTCTACACTGTCCCCATCAAACACTCCCAGGACAGGTACAGCACGGGGTTAGATACAGAGTAAATCTCCCTCTACACTGTCCCCATCAAACACTCCCAGGACAGGTACAGCACGGGGTTAGATACAGAGTAAATCTCCCTCTACACTGTCCCCATCAAACACTCCCAGGACAGGTACAGCACGGGGTTAGATACAGAGTAAATCTCCCTCTACACTGTCCCCATCAAACACTCCCAGGGCAGGTACAGCATGGGGTTAGATACAGAGTAAATCTCCCTCTACACTGTCCCCGTCAAACACTCCCAGGACAGGTCCAGCACGGGGTTAGATACAGAGTAAAGCTCCCTCTACACTGTCACCATCAAACACTCCCAGGACAGGTACAGCACGGGGTTAGATACAGAGTAAATCTCCCTCTACACTGTTCCCATCAAACACTCCCAGGACAGGTACAGCACGGGGTTAGATACAGAGTAAAGCTCCCTCTACACTGTTCCCATCAAACACTCCCAGGACAGGTACAGCAGGGGGTTAGATACAGAGTAAATCTCCCTCTGCACTGTCTCCATCAAACACTCCCAGGACAGGTACAGCACGGGGTTAGATACAGAGTAAATCTCCCTCTACATTGTCCCCATCAAACACTCCCAGGACAGGTACAGCACGGGGTTAGATACAGAGTAAAAATCCCTCTATTCTGTCCTCATCAAACACTCGCAGGACAGGTACAGCACGGGGTTAGATATAGAGTAACACTCGCTCTACACTGTCCCCATCAAACACTCCCAGGACAGGTACAGCACGGGGTTAGATACAGAGTAAATCTCCCTCTACACTGTCCCCATCAAACACTCCCAGGACAGGTACAGCACGGGGTTAGATACAGAGTAAATCTCCCTCTACACTGTCCCCATCAAACACTCCCAGGACAGGTACAGCACATGGTTAGATACCGAGTAAATCTCCCTCTACACTGTCCCCATCAAACACTCCCAGGACAGGTACAGCAGGGGGTTAGATACAGAGTAAATCTCCCTCTGCACTGTCTCCATCAAACACTCCCAGGACAGGTACAGCACGGGGTTAGATACAGAGTAAAGCTCCCTCTACACTGTCCCCATCAAACACTCCCAGGACAGGTACAGCACGGGGTTAGATACAGAGTAAAGCCCCCTCTACACTGTCCCCATCAAACACTCCCAGGACAGGTACAGCACGGGGTTAGATACAGAGTAAAGCTCTCTCTACACTGTCCCAATCAAACACTCCCAGGACAGATACACAACGGGGTTAGATACAGAGTAAATCTCCCTCTACATTGTCCCCATCAAACACTCCCAGGACAGGTACAGCACGGGGTTAGATACAGAGTAAAGCTCCATCTACACTGTCCACATCAAACACTCCCAGGACAGGTACAGCACGGGGTTAGATACAGAGTAAAAATCCCTCTATTCTGTCCTCATCAAACACTCGCAGGACAGGTACAGCACGGGGTTAGATATAGAGTAAAGCTCCCTCTACACTGTCCCCATCAAACACTCCCAGGGCAGGTACAGCACGGGGTTAGATACAGAGTAAATCTCCCTCTACACTGTCCCCATCAAACACTCCCAGGACAGGTACAGCACGGGGTTAGATACAGAGTAAATCTCCCTCTACACTGTCCCCATCAAACACTCCCAGGACAGGTACAGCACATGGTTAGATACCGAGTAAATCTCCCTCTACACTGTCCCCATCAAACACTCCCAGGACAGGTACAGCACGGGGTTAGATACAGAGTAAAGCTCCCTCTACACTGTCCCCATCAAACACTCCCAGGACAGGTACAGCACGGGGTTAGATACAGAGTAAATCTCCCACGACACTGTCCCCATCAAACACTCCCAGGACAGGTACAGCACGGAGTTAGATACAGAATAAAGCTCCCTCTACACTGTCCCCAACAAACACTCCCAGGACAGGTACAACACGGGGTTAGATACAGAGTAAAAATCCCTCTATTCTGTCCTCATCAAACACTCCCAGGACAGGTACAGCACGGGGTTAGATACAGAGTAAAAATCCCTCTATTCTGTCCTCATCAAACACTCCCAGGACAGGTACATCACGGGGTTAGATACAGAGTAAAGCTCCCTCTAAACTGTCCTCATCAAACACTCGCAGGACAGGTACAGCACGGGGTTAGATACAGAGTAAAAATCCCTCTATTCTGTCCTCATCAAACACTCGCAGGACAGGTACAGCACGGGGTTAGATATAGAGTAACACTCGCTCTACACTGTCCCCATCAAACACTCGCAGGACAGGTACAGCACGGGGTTAGATATAGAGTAACACTCGCTCTACACTGTCCCCATCAAACACTCCCGGGACAGGTACAGCACGGGGTTAGATACAGAGTAAATCTCCCTCTACACTGTCCCCATCAAACACTCCCAGGACAGGTACAGCATGGGGTTAGATACAGAGTAAAGCTCCCTCTACACTGTCCCCATCAAACACTCCCAGGACAGGTACAGCACATGGTTAGATACCGAGTAAATCTCCCTCTACACTGTCCCCATCAAACACTCCCAGGACAGGTACAGCACGGGGTTAGATACAGAGTAAAGCTCCCTCTACACTGTCCCCATCAAACACTCCCAGGACAGGTACAGCACGGGGTTAGATACAGAGTAAATCTCCCACGACACTGTCCCCATCAAACACTCCCAGGACAGGTACAGCATGGAGTTAGATACAGAATAAAGCTCCCTCTACACTGTCCCCAACAAACACTCCCAGGACAGGTACAACACGGGGTTAGATACAGAGTAAAAATCCCTCTATTCTGTCCTCATCAAACACTCCCAGGACAGATACAGCACGGGGTTAGATACAGAGTAAAAATCCCTCTATTCTGTCCTCATCAAACACTCCCAGGACAGGTACATCACGGGGTTAGATACAGAGTAAAGCTCCCTCTAAACTGTCCTCATCAAACACTCGCAGGACAGGTACAGCACGGGGTTAGATATAGAGTAACACTCGCTCTACACTGTCCCCATCAAACACTCCCAGGACAGGTACAGCACGGGGTTAGATACAGAGTAAAGTTCCCTCTACACCGTCCCCATCAAACACTCCCAGGACAGGTACAGCACGGGGTTAGATAGAGAGAAAAGCTCCCTCTACACTGTCCCCATCAAACACTCCCAGGACAGGTACAGCACGGGGTTAGATACAGAGTAAATCTCCCTCTACACTGTCCCCATCAAACACTCCCAGGACAGGTACAGCACGGGGTTAGATACAGAGTAAAGCCCCCTCTACACTGTCCCCATCAAACACTCCCAGGACAGGTACAGCATGTGGTTAGATAGAGAGTAAATCTCCCTCTACACTGTCCCCATCAAACTCTCCCAGGACAGGTACAGCATGTGGTTAGATAGAGAGTAAATCTCCCTCTACACTGTCCCCATCAAACACTCCCAGGACAGGTACAGCACGGGGTTAGATACCGAGTAAAGCTCCTTCTACACTGTCCCCATCAAACACTCCCAGGACAGGTAGAGCACGGGGTTAGATACAGAGTAAATCTCCCTCTACACTGTCCCCATCAAACACTCCCAGGACAGGTACAGCACAGGGTTAGATACCGAGTAAAGCTCTCTCTACGCTGTCCCCATCAAACACTCCCAGGACAGGTACAGCACGGGGTTAGATACAGAGTAAAGCCCCCTCTACACTGTCCCCATCAAACACTTCCAGGACAGATACAGCACGGGGTTAGTTACAGAGTAATGCTCACTCTACGCCGTCGCCATCAAACACTCCCAGGACAGGTACAGCACGGGGTTAGATACAGAGTAAAGCCCCCTCTACACTGTCCCCATCAAACACTCCCAGGACAGGTACAGCACGGGGTTAGATACAGAGTAAAGCCCCCTCTACACTGTCCCCATCAAACACTCCCAGGACAGGTACAGCACGGGGTTAGTTACAGAGTAAATGTCCCTCTACACTGTCCTCATCAAACACTCCCAGGACAGGTACAGCACGGGGTTAGATACAGAGTAAAGCTCCCTCTACACTGTCCCCATCAAACACTCCCAGGACAGGTACAGCACGGGGTTAGATACAGAGTAAATCTCCCACGACACTGTCCCCATCAAACACTCCCAGGACAGGTACAGCACGGAGTTAGATACAGAATAAAGCTCCCTCTACACTGTCCCCATCAAACACTCCCAGGACAGGTACAGCACGGGGTTAGATACAGAGTAAATCTCCCACGACACTGTCCCCAACAAACACTCCCAGGACAGGTACAACTCGGGGTTAGATACAGAGTAAAAATCCCTCTATTCTGTCCTCATCAAACACTCCCAGGACAGATACAGCACGGGGTTAGATACAGAGTAAAAATCCCTCTATTCTGTCCTCATCAAACACTCCCAGGACAGGTACATCACGGGGTTAGATACAGAGTAAAGCTCCCTCTAAACTGTCCTCATCAAACACTCGCAGGACAGGTACAGCACGGGGTTAGATATAGAGTAACACTCGCTCTACACTGTCCCCATCAAACACTCCCAGGACAGGTACAGCACGGGGTTAGATACAGAGTAAAGTTCCCTCTACACCGTCCCCATCAAACACTCCCAGGACAGGTACAGCACGGGGTTAGATAGAGAGAAAAGCTCCCTCTACACTGTCCCCATCAAACACTCCCTGGAAAGGTACAGCACATGGTTAGATACCGAGTAAATCTCCCTCTACACTGTCCCCATCAAACTCTCCCAGGACAGGTACAGCATGTGGTTAGATAGAGAGTAAATCTCCCTCTACACTGTCCCCATCAAACACTCCCAGGACAGGTACAGCACGGGGTTAGATACCGAGTAAAGCTCCTTCTACACTGTCCCCATCAAACACTCCCAGGACAGGTAGAGCACGGGGTTAGATACAGAGTAAATCTCCCGCTACACTGTCCCCATCAAACACTCCCAGGACAGGTACAGCACAGGGTTAGATACCGAGTAAAGCTCTCTCTACGCTGTCCCCATCAAACACTCCCAGGACAGCTACAGCACGGGGTTAGATACAGAGTAAAGCCCCCTCTACACTGTCCCCATCAAACACTTCCAGGACAGATACAGCACGGGGTTAGTTACAGAGTAATGCTCACTCTACGCCGTCGCCATCAAACACTCCCAGGACAGGTACAGCACGGGGTTAGATACAGAGTAAAGCCCCCTCTACACTGTCCCCATCAAACACTCCCAGGACAGGTACAGCACGGGGTTAGATACAGAGTAAAGCTCCCTCTACACTGTCCCCATCAAACACTCCCAGGACAGGTACAGAACGGGGTTAGATACCGAGTAAATCTCCCTCTACACTGTCCCCATCAAACACTCCCCGGACAGGTACAGCACAGGGTTAGATACAGAGTAAAGCTCCCTCTACACTGTCCCCATCAAACACTCCCAGGACAGGTACAGCACGGGGTTAGATACAGAGTAAATCTCCCTCTACACTGTCCCCATCAAACACTCCCAGGACAGGTACAGCACGGGGTTAGATACAGAGTAAAGCTCCCTCTACACTGTCCCCATCAAACACTCCCAGGACAGGTACAGCACGGGGTTAGATACAGAGTAAATCTCCCTCTACACTGTCCCCATCAAACACTCCCAGGACAGGTACAGCACGGGGTTAGATACAGAGTAAATCTCCCTCTACACTGTCCCCATCAAACACTCCCAGGACAGGTACAGCACGGGGTTAGATACAGAGTAAAGCTCCCTGTACATTTTCACAGAGTGATTCTTGCAGTAGTGATTGGCTCGTTTTTATTTATTGTCCTATAATTAATGGGTTTATTGGTGAAATCACCTCGGTGAATAAATATAGGCTCATTCCCCCTCTCCATCCTGACTATCCTGTTTGTCCTGTATGGACACTGGCTCCTCAGTAATTTCTGTCCACAGTCAGTCACAAAGCTTTATTATATTCCTCATCCTGACAATGTGGCTTCCTCTATTCATCCTCCTGCTCCTCTGCTGATTGATGGACCCTTTTCCTGCCATGTATTCGGACACCTTGGCGACCGTGCTGGGTTTTGGAGCGTGAGGGGTGAGGTGTGGGGGAGGGGGTGGGGGGTAGGTGTTGGGGGGGTGGTGTACAGGGGGTGGGGGTGGGCAGGGGGTGTGGAGGGGATGGGGGGTGGGTTTGGGGGGGTTGGGTTGTGGGTGGGGAGGGGGTGGGGTTACGGGGGGTTGGGGGGTTGGGGGGGTGGGGTACAGCGGGTGGGGTTGGGGGGTTGGGGGTACGGGGGGTGGGGGGTGGGTGGGTTTGGGTTGGGGGTGGTGGGGTAGAGGGGGTGGGGGTGGGGAGGGGATGGGGGTTGGGTTACGGGTTGTGGGGGGGGTGGGGGTGGGGGGTGGGGTACAGGGGGCGGGGGTGGGGAGGGGCTGGGGAGGGGATGAGGGGGTGGGGTGCTGGAGGGGTGGGGGGTTGGGGTTGGGGAGGGGTGGGGTACAGGGGGTGGGGGTGTGGAGGAGGTGGGGAGGGGATGGGGGGTGGGTGTATGGGGGGTGGGGGGTTGGGTTTGGGGGGGTGGGGGTACGGGGTGTGGGGTGGGGGTACGGGGGGTGGGGTTGGGGGGGTGGGGGTGGGGGTGGGGGTGGGGGGTGGTGGTGGGGATGGGGGTGGGGTTACGGGGGAGTGGGGTTGGGGGGGTGGGGAGTGGGTTGGGAGTGGGCGGTGGGGTGGGGGAGTGGGGGTGGGGCGTGGGGTTGGGGGGGGTGGGGATGGGGGGTTGGGTCTTTGAGCCATTGGCCCTTCAGGGTGTAAGTTTCCCTGAAATCCTCTCAAACTGACTGTGTTGGGCTCTGGTTGAGATCTGTCTTCATCCACACCCATGCCTTATGAGAGTGGGATAGTCAAGCAGACATCCCAGGAGGGGCTGAATGGCCTCCTCCTAGGTGCCATGGGCACTCCGGGCACATTGGCAACAGGCGGAGGCCATTCAGCCCCTCGGACCTGTTCCTCAATTCAGTCAGATCGTGGCTGATCTGTATGTTAACCCCGTCTGGCCTGCCCAGGTTCTGTAACCCTTACCCCCAACCCTTACCCAACAAGAACATATCCAGTCCGACTGAATCTCCAAATGACCCTCTCCCAGCCTGGAGAACTTCACTGGATGTGAGGGAGAGAGTTCCAGATTCCCGCTCCCCTGTGTGTGTGTGTGTGTGTGTGTGTGTGTGTGTGTGTGTGTGTGTGTGTGTGTCTGTGTGTGTGTGTGTGTGTGTGTGTCTGTGTGTGTTAGTGTGTGAGTGTGTGTCTGTGTGTGTGTGTGTCTGTGTGTCTGTGTCTGTGTGTGTGAGTGTGTGTCTGTGCGTGTGTGTGGGTGTGTTAGTGTGTGAGTGTGTGTCTGTGTGTGTTTGTGTGTGTGTGTGTAAGTGTATGTGTGTGTATGAGTGTGTGTGTATGTGTCTGTTTGAGTGTGTGTGTGTGTGTGTGTAAGTGTATGTGTGTGTGTGAGTGTGTGTGTGTGTGTGTGTCTGTGTGTGTCTGTGTCTGTGTGTGTGTGTCTGTGTGTGTGTGTGAGTGTGAGTGTGTGAGTGTGTGTCTGTATGTGTGTGTGTGTGAGAGAGTGTGTGTGGGTGAGTGTGTGTCTGTGTGTGTGTGAAAGTGTGTGTGTGTGTGTGTCTGTGTGTGTGTGTCTGTGTGTGTGAGTGTGTGTTTGTGAATGTGTGAGTGTGTGTGTGTGTGTGTGTCTGTGTGTGTGTGTCTGTGCATGTGAGTGTGTGTGAGTGTGTGTGTGTGAGTGTGTGAGTGTGTGTCTGTGTGTGTGTGTCTGTGTGTGTGTGTGTGTGTATGAGTGTATGTGTGTGAGAGTGTGAGTGTTTGTCTGTGTGTGTGTGTCTGTGTGTGTCTGTGTGTGTGTGTGTGTGTGTGTGTGAGAGAGAGTGTGTGTGTGTCTGTGTGTGTGTGTGTATATGTGTGTGTATGTGTGTGTATATGTGTGTGTGTGTGTGTATGTGTGTGTATGTGTCTGTGTGTGTGTCTGTGTGTGTGAGTGTGTGTGTGTGAGTGTGTATCTGTGTGTGTGTGTCTGTGTGTGTGCGTGTGTGTGTGTGTGAGTGTGTGTCTGTGTGTGTGTGTCTTTGTGTGTGAGTGTGTGAGTGTGTGTCTGTGTGTGTGTCTGTGTGTGTGTGTGTGTGTATGTGTGAGAGTGTTTGAGTGTTTGTCTGTGTGTGTGTCTGTGTGAGTGTGTATATGTGTGTGTGTGTAGGTGAGTGTGTGTCTGTGTGTGTCTGTATGTGTGTGTGTGTGTGTGTGTGAGAGAGAGAGAGTGTGCGTATCTGTGTGTGTGTGTGTGTATATATATGTGTGTGTGTATATGTGTGTATGTGTGTGTGTGTATGTGTGTGTGTGTGTGTGTGTGTGTATGTGTGTGTGTGTGTATGTGTGTGCGTATATGTGAGTGTGTCTGTGTGTGTATGTATATGTGTGT
>NW_024470731.1:0-27500 GCF_017639515.1 Carcharodon carcharias
GGGGACGTAGTCTGTCTCTGTATAACATTGGTGTACAGTACTGGTGGGGTCAGGTCTGTAACTGTATAACACTGGGGTACAGTACTGGTGGGGACGAATCTGTCTCTGTATAACACTGGGGTACAGTACTGGTGGGGACGAGTCTGTAACTGTATAACTCTAGGGTACAGTACTGGTGGGGACAGGTGTGTCACTGTATAATTCTGGGGTATAGTAATGGTGGGGGCAGGTCTGTCACTATATGACACGGGAATACAGTACTGCTGGGGACGGGTCTGACACTGTATAACACTGGGGTACAGTTCTGGTGGGGACGGGTCTGTCACTGTATAACACTGGGGTACAGTACTGGTGGGGACGGCTCTGTCACTGTATAACACTGGAGTACAGTACTGGTGGGGGCACGTCTGTCACTGTATGACACTGGGGTACAGTACTGGTGGGGACAGGTCTGTCACTGTATAACACTGGGGTACAGTGCTGGTGGGGACATGTTTGTCACTGTATAACACTGGGGTACAGTACTGGTGGGGACGGGTCTGTCACTGAAACACTTGGGTACAGTACTGGTGGGGACATGTCTGTCACTGTATAACACTGGGGTACAATACTGGTGGGGACGGGTCTGTCAATGTATAACACTGGGGTACAGTACTGGTGGGCGTAGGTCTGTAAATTTATAACACTGGGGTACAGTATTGGTGGAAACAGGTCTGTCACTGTATAACATTGGGGTACAGTACTGGTGGGGACAGGTCTGTCATTGTATAACACTTGGGTACAGTAATTGTGGGGAAGAGTCTGTCTCTGTATAACACTGGGGTACAGTACTGGTGGGGACTGGTCTGTCACTGTGTAACACTGGGGTACTGTACTGGTGGGGACGAGTCTGTCTCTGTATAACACTGGGGTACAGTACTGGTGGGGACTGCTCTGTCGCTGTATACCACTGGGGTAGAGCACTGGCGGGGACGAGTCTGTTTCTGTATAACACTGGGGTACAGTACTGGTGGGGACGAGTCTGTCACTGTATAACACTGGGGTACAGTACTGGTGGGGACAGGTCTGTCACTGTATAACACTGGGGTTCATTACTGGTGGGGACAGGTCTGTCACTGTATAACACTTGGGTACAGTATTGGTGGGGACTAGTCTGTCTCTGTATAACATTGGTGTACAGTACTGGTGGGGTCAGGTCTGTCACTGTATAACACTGGGGTACAGTACTGGTGGGGACGAATCTGTCTCTGTATAACACTGGGGTACAGTACTGGTGGGGACGAGTCTGTCACTGTATAACACTAGGGTACAGTACTGGTGGGGACAGGTGTGTCACTGTATAATTCTGATGTACAGTAATGGTGGGGGCAGGTCTGTCACTATATGACACTGGAATACAGTACTGCAGGGGACGGGTCCGACACTGTATAACACTGGGGTACAGTACTAGTGGGGACATGTCTGTCACTGTATAACACTGTCGTACAGTACTGGTGGGGACAGGTGTGTCACTGTATATCACTGGGGTACGGTACTGGTGGGGACAGGTCTGTCACTGTATAACACTGGAGTACAGTACCGGTGGAGACAGGGCTATCAATGTATAACACTGGGGTACAGTACTGGTGGGGATGGGTCTGTCACTGTATAAGACTGGGGACAGTACTGGTGGGGACTGGTCTGTCACTGTATAACACTGGGGTACAGTACTGGTGGGGACGGCTCTGTCACTGTATAACACTGGAGTACAGTACTGGTGGGGGCCGGTCTGTCACTGTATGACACTGGGGTACAGTACTGGTGGGGACGGATCTGACACGGTATAACACTGGGGTACAGAACTGGTGGGGACGGGTCTTTCACTGTATAACACTGGGGTACAGTACTGGTGGGGACGGGTCTGTCTTTGTAAAACACTTGGGTACAGTACTGGTGGGGACGGGTCTGTCACTGTAAAACACTTGGGTACAGTACTGGTGGGGACATGTCTGTCACTGTTTCACACTGGGGTACAATACTGGTGGGGACGGGTCTGTCACTGTATAACACTGGGGTTCATTACTGGTGAGGACAGGTCTGTCATTGTATAACACTGGGGTACAGTACTGGTGGGGGCAGGTCCGTCACTGTATAACGCTGGGGTACAGTACTGGTGGGGGTAGGTCTGTCACTGTATAACACTGGGGTACAGTATTGGTGGAAACCGGTCTGTCACTGTATAACAGTGGGGTACAGTACTGGTGGGGACAGGTCTGTCACTGTATAACACTGGGGTACAGTACTGGTGGGGACAGGTCTGTCACTGTATATCCCTGAGGTTCATTTCTGGTGGGGACAGGTCTGTCACTATATAACACTGGGGTGCACTACTGGAGGAGATGAGTCTGTCTCTGTATAACATTGGGGTACAGTACTGGTGGGGACAGGTCTGTCATTGTATAACACTTGGGTACAGTACTTGTGGGGAAGAGTCTGTTTCTGTATAACACTGGGGTACAGTACTGGTGGGGACAGATCTGTCACTGTATAACACTAGGGTACTGTACTGGTGGGGACGAGTCTGTCTCTGTATAACACTGGGGTACAGTACTGGTGGGGACGGCTCTGTCACTGTATACCACTGGGTTAGAGTACTGGTGGGGACGAGTCTGTTTCTGTATAACACTGGGGTACAGTACTGGTGGGGCCGGGTCTGTCACTGTATAACACTGGGGTACAGTACTGGTGGGGACGAGTCTGTCTCTGTATAAAACTGGTGTACATTACTGGTGGGGACAGGTCTGTCACTGTATAACACTGGGGTACAGTACTGCTGGGGATGGGTCTGTCACTGTATTACACTGGGGTACAGTCCTGGTAGGGACGAGTCTGTCTCTGTATATCACTGGGGTGCAGTACTGGTTGGGACGGGTCTCTCACTATAACACTGGGGTACAATACTGGTGTGGACGGGTCTTTCACTGTATAACACTGGGGTGTAGTACTGGTGGGGACGAGTCTGTCTCTGTATAACACTGGGGTACAGTACTGGTTGGGACAGGTCTGTCACTGTATAACACTGGGGTACAGTACTGGTGGCGACAGGTCTGTCACTGTATAACACTGGGGTACAGTACTGGTGGGGACAGGTCTGTCACTGTATAACACAGGGGTACAGTGCAGGAGGGGACAGGTGTGTCACTGCAAACTTTGGGGTACAGTACTCGTGGGGACAAGTCTGTCACTGTATAACACTGGGGTACAGTACTGGTGGGGACAGGTCTGTCACTGTATAACCCTGGGGTTCATTACTGGTGGGGACAGGTCTGTCACTGTATAACACTGGGGTACACTACTGGAGGAGACGAGTCTGTCTGTGTATAGCATTGGGGTACAGTACTGGTGGGGACAGGTCTGTCATTGTATAACACTTGGGTACAGTACTTGTGGGGAAGAGTCTGTCTCTGTCTTACACTGGGGTACAGTACTGGTGGGGACATGTCAGTCACTGTATAACACTGGGGTCCAGTACTGGTGGGGACGGGTCTGTCACTGTATAACACTGCGGTTCATTACTGGTGAGGTCAGGTCTGTCTTTGTATAACACTGGGGTACAGTACTCTTGGTGACGGTTCATTACTGGTGAGGTCAGGTCTGTCACTGTATAACACTGGGGTACAGTACTGGTGGGGACAGGTCTGTCACTGTATAACACTGGTGTTTATTACTGGTGGGGACAGGTCTGTCACTGTATAACACTTGAGTACAGTATTGGTGGGGACTAGTCTGTCTCTGTATAACATTGGTGTACAGTACTGGTGGGGTCAGGTCTGTCACTGTATAACACTGGGGTACAGTACTGGTGGGGACGAATCTGTCTCTGTATAACACTGGGGTACAGTACTGGTGGGGACGAGTCTGTCACTGCAAAACACTAGGGTACAGTACTGGTGGGGACAGGTGTGTCACTGTATAATTCTGGGGTACAGTAATGGTGGGGGCACGTCTGTCACTATATGACACTGGAATACAGTACTGCTGGGGACGGGTCTGACGCTGTATAACACTGGGGTACAGTACTGGTGGGGCCAGGTCTGTCACTGTATAACACTGGCGTACAGTACTGGTGGGGACAGGTGTGTCACTGCATATCACTGGGGTACGGTACTGGTGGGGACAGGTCTGTCACTCTATAACACTGGAGTACAGTACCGGTGGAGACAGGTCTATCAATGTGTAACACTGGGGTACAGTACTGGTGGGGACAGGTCTGTCACTGTATAAGACTGGGGACTGTACTGGTGGGGACGGGTCTGTCACTGTATAACACTGGGGTACAGTACTGGTGGGGACGGCTCTGTCACTGTATAACACTGGAGTACAGTACTGGTGGATGCAGGTCTGTCACTGTATGACACTGGGGTACAGTACTGGTGGGGACGGATCTGACACGGTATAAAACTGGGGTACAGTACTGGTGGGGACGGGTCTTTCACTGTATAACACTGGGGTACAGTACTGGTGCCGACATGTTTGTCACTGTATAACACTGGGGTACAGTACTGGTGGGGACGGGTCTGTTTTTGTAAAACACTTGGGTACAGTACTGGTGGGGACATGTCTGTCACTGTATAATACTGGGGTACAATACTGGTTGGGACGGGTCTGTCACTGTATAACACTGGGTTTCATTACTGGTGAGGACAAGTCTGTCATTGTATACCACTGGGGTACAGTACTGGTGGGGGCAGGTCTGTCACTGTATAACACTGGGGTACAGTACTGGTGGGGGTAGGTCTGTCACTGTATAACACTGGGGTACCGTATTGGTGGAAACAGGTCTGTCACTGTATAACAGTGGGGTACAGTACTGGTGGGGACAGGTCTGTCACTGTATAACACTGGGGTACAGTACTGGTGGGGACAGGTCTATCACTGTATAACCCTGGGGTTCATTACTGGTGGGGACAGGTCTGTCACTGTATAACACTGGGGTGCACTACTGGTGGAGATTAGTCTGTCTCTGTATAACATTGGGGTACAGTACTGGTGGGGACAGGTCTGTCATTGTATAACACTTGGGTACAGTACTTGTGGGGAAGAGTCTGTCTCTGTATAACACTGGGGTACAGTACTGGTGGGGACAGGTCTGTCACTGTATAACACTGGGGTACAGTACTGGTGGGGACGAGTCTGTCTCTGTATAACACTGGGGTACAGCACTGCTGGGGATGGCTCTGTCACTGTATAACACTGGGGTAGAGTACTGGTGGGGACGAGTCTGTTTCTGTATAACACTGGGTTACAGTACTGGTGGGGACGGGTCTGTCACTGTATTACACTGGAGTACAGTGCTGGTGGGGACGGGTCTGTCTCTGTATAACACTGGGTTACAGTACTGGTGGGGACGGGTCTGTCACTGTATATCGCTGGGGTGCAGTACTGGTGGGGACGGGTCTCTCACTATAACACTGGGGTACAATACTGGTGTGGACGGGTCTTTCACTGTATAACACTGGGGTGTAGTACTGGTGGGGACGAGTCTCTCTCTGTATAACACTGGGGTACAGTACTGGTTGGGACAGGTCTGTCACTGTGTAACACTGGGATACGGTACTGGTGGGGACAGGTCTGTCACTGCATAACCCTGGGGTTCATTACTGGTGGGGACAGGTCTGTCACTGTATAACACTGGGGTACACTACTCGTGGGGACAGGTGTGTCACTGTATAACACAGGGGTACAGTGCAGGTGGGGACAGGTGTGTCACTGCATAACTTTGGGGTACACTACTGGTGGGGACAGGTCTGTCACTGTATAACCCTGCGGTTCATTATTGGTGGGGACAGGTCTGTCACTGTATAACACTGGGGTACACTACTGGAGGAGACGAGTCTGTCTCTGTATAGCATTGGGGTACAGTACTGGTGGGGACAGGTCTGTCATTGTATAACACTTGGGTACAGTACTTGTGGGGAAGAGTCTGTCTCTGTCTAACACTGGGATACAGTACTGGTGGGGACGGGTCTGTCACTGTGTAACAGTCGGGTACAGTACTGCTGGGGACGAGTCTGTCTCTGTATAACACTGGGGTACAGTACTGGTGGGGACACGTCTGTCACTGTATAACACTGGGGTACAGTACTGGTGGGGACGAGTCTGTCTCTGTATAACACTGGGGTACAGCACTGGTGGGTATGGCTCTGTCACTGTATAACACTGGGGTAGAGTACTGGTGGGGACGAGTCTCTCTCTGTATAACACTGGGGTACAGTACTGGTTGGGACAGGTCTGTCACTGTATTACACTGGAGTACAGTCCTGGTGGGGACGAGTCTGTCTCTGTATAACACTGGGTTACAGTACTGGTGGGGACGGGTCTGTCACTGTATATCGCTATGATGCAGTACTGGTGGGGACAGGTCTGTCACTGTATAACACTGGGGTACAGTACTGGTGGGGACGAGTCTGTCTCTGTATAACACTGGGGTACAGCACTGGTAGGGATGGCTCTGTCACTGTATAACACTGGGGTAGAGTACTGGTGGGGACGAGTCTGTCTCTGTATAACACTGGGGTGTAGTACTGGTGGGGACGAGTCTCTCTCTGTATAACACTGGGGTACAGTACTGGTTGGGACAAGTCTGTCACTGTGTAACACTGGGATACAGTACTGGTGGGGACAGGTCTGTCACTGTATAACCCTGGGGTTCATTACTGGTGGGGACAGATCTGTCACTGTATAACACTGGGGTACACTACTGGTGGGGACAGGTGTGTCACTGTATAACACAGGGGTACAGTGCAGGTGGGGACAGGTGTGTCACTGCATAACTTTGGGGTACACTACTGGTGGGGACAGGTCTGTCACTGTATAACCCTGCGGTTCATTACTGGTGGGGACAGTTCTGTCACTGTATAACACTGGGGTACACTACTGGAGGAGACGAGTCTGTCTCTGTATAGCATTGGGGTACAGTACTGGTGGGGAGAGGTCTGTCATTGTATAACACTTGGATACAGTACTTGTGGGGAAGAGTCTGTCTCTGTCTAACACTGGGGTACAGTACTGGTGGGGACGGGTCTGTCACTGTGTAACAGTGGGGTACAGTACTGGTGGCGACGAGTCTGTGTCTGTATAACACTGGGGTACAGTACTGGTGGGGACGGGTCTGTCACTGTATAACACTGGGGTACAGTACTGGTGGGGATGGGTCTGTCACTGTATTACATTGGGGTACAGTACTGGTGGGGACGAGCCTGTCACTGTATAACACTGGGGTACAGTACTGGTGGGGACGAGTCTGTCTCTGTATAACACTGGGGTACAGTACTGGTGAGGACTGGTCTGTCACTGTACATCACTGGGGTACAGTACTGGTGGGGACGGGTCTCTCAGTGTATAACACTGGGGTACAGTATTGGTGGGGACTAGTCTGTCTCTGTATAACATTGGTGTACACTACTGGTGGGGTCAGGTCTGTCACGGTATCACACCGGGGTACAGTACTGGTGGGGACGAATCTGTCTCTGTATAACACTGGGGTACAGTACTGGGGGTACGCGTCTGTCGCTGTATAACACTGGGGTACAGTATTGGTGGAAACAGGTCTGTCACTGTGTAACACTGGGGTACAATGAAGGTGGGGACAGGTGTGTCACTCCATAACATTGGTGTACAGTACTGGTGGGGACAGGTGTGTCACTGTATAACACTGGGGTACAGTACTGGTGGGGACAGGTCTGTCACTGTATAACACTGGGGTACAGTACTGGTGGGGACAGGTCCGTCACTGTATAACACTGGGGTACAGTACTGGTGGGGACGGGTCTGTCACTGTATAACACTGGAGTGCAGCACTGGTGGGGGCAGGTCTGTCACTGTATAACACTGGGGTACAGTACTGGTGGGGACGGATCTGACACGGTATAACACTGGGGTACAGTACTGGTGGGGATGGGTCTTTCACTGTATAACACTGGGGTACAGTACTGGTGGGGACATGTTTGTCACTGTATAACACTGGGGTACAGTACTGGTGGGGACGAGTCTGTCTCTGTATAACACTGGGGTACAGTACTGGTGGGACGAGTCTGTCACTGTATAACACTGGGGTACAGTACTGGTTGGTCCGGGTCTCTCATGTATAACACTGGGGTACAGTACTGGTGGTGACTGGTCTGTCACTGTATAACACTGTGGTACACTACTGGTGGGGACGGGTCTGTCACTGTATTACACTGGGGTACAGCACTTGTGGGTCAGGTCTGTCACTCTATAACACTGGGGTATAGTACTGGTGGGGACTGGTCTGTCACTGTGTAACACTGGGGTACAGTACTGGTGGTGACTGGTCTGTCACTGTATAACACTGGGGTACAGTACTGGTGGGGATGGGTCTGTCACTGTATAACACTGGGGTACAGCACTGGTGGGGACAGGTCTGTCACTGTATAACACTGGAGTACAGTACTGGTGGGGACAGGTCTGTCACTGTGTAGCACTGGGGTACAGTACTGGTGGAGACAGGTCTATCACTGTATAACACTGGGATACAGTACTGGAGGGGATGGGTCTTTCACGGTATAACACTGAGGTACAGTACTGGTGGGGACAGGTCTGTCACTGTATAACACTAGGGTACGGTATTGGTGGAAACAGGTCTGTCACTGCATAACACTGGGGTACAGTATTGGTGGAAACAGGTCTGTCACTGTATAACTCTAGGGTACAGTATTGGTGGAAACAGGTCTGTCACTGTATAACACTGGGGTACAGTACTCGTGGGGACTGGTCTGTCACTGTATAACACTGGGTTACAGTATTGGTGGGGACTAGTCTGTCATTGTATAACTTTGGGGTACAGTACTGGTGTGGACAGGACTATCACTGTATAACACAGGGGTACAGTACTGGTGGGGACGAGTCTGTCTCTGTATAACACTGGGGTACAGTACTGGTGTGGACGAGTCTGTCTGTGTTTAACACTGGGGTACAGTACTGGTGGGGACAGGTTTGTCACTCTATAACACTGGTGTACAGCACTGCGGGGACGGGTCTGTCACTGTTTAACACTGGGGTACAGTACTGGTGGGGACGGGTCCCACACTGTATAACACTGGGGTACAGTACTGGTGGGGACGGGTCTGTCACTGTTTAACACTGGGGTACAGTACTGGTTGGGACAGGTCTGTCACTGTATAACACTGGGGTACAATACTGGTGGGGACAGATCTGTCACTCTATAACACTGGGGTACGGTACTGGTGGGGATGGGTCTGTCACTGTATATCACTGGGGTACAGTACTGGTGGGGACTGGACTGTCACTGCATAACACTGGGGTACAGTACTGGTGGGGACAGGTCTGTCTCTGTATAACACTGGGGTACAGTACTGGTGGGGACAGGTCTGTCACTGTATAACACTGGGGTACAGTACTGGTCGGGACAGGTCTGTCACTGTATAACACTGGGGTACAGTCCTGGTGGGGATGGGTCTTTCACTGTATAACACTGGGGTACAGTACTGGTGGGTCCGGGTCTCTCATGTATAACACTGGGGTACAGTACTGGTGGTGACTGGTCTGTCACTGTATAACACTGTGGTACAGTACTGGTGGTGATGGGTCTGTCACTGTATAACACTGGGGTACAGCACTGGTGGGTCAGGTCTGTCACTGTATAACACTGGGGTACAGTACTGGTGGGGACTGGTCTGTCACTGTGTAACACTGGGGTACAGAACTGGTGGTGACTGGTCTGTCACTGTATAACACTGGTGTACAGTACTGGTGGGGATGGGTCTGTCACTGTATAACACTGGGGTACAGCACTGGTGGGGACAGCTCTGTCACTTTATAACACTGGAGTAGAGTACTGATGGGGACAGGTCTGTCACTGTGTAGCACTGCGGTCCAGTACTGGTGGTGATGGGTCTGTCACTGTATAACACTGGGGTACAGTACTGGTGGGTTCGAGTCTGTCACTGTATAACACTGGGGTACAGTACTGGTGGAGACAGGTCTATCACTGTATAACACTAGGGTACAGTATTGGTGGAAACAGGTCTGTCACTGCATAACACTGGGGTACAGTATTGGTGGAAACAGGTCTGTCACTGTATAACTCTAGGGTACATTATTGGTGGAAACAGGTCTGTCACTGTATAACACTGGGGACAGTACTCGTGGGGACAGGTCTGTCACTGTATAACACTGGGGTACAGTACTGGTGGGGACGAGTCTGTCTGTGTATAACACTGGGGTACAGTACTGGTGTGGACAGTTTTGTCACTCTATAACACTGGTGTACAGCACGGCGGGGCAAGGTCTGTCACTGTGTAACACTGGGGTACAGTACTGGTGGGGACGGGTCTGTCACTGTATAACACTGGGGTACAGTACTGGTGGGGACGGGTCTGTCACTGTTTAACACTGGGGTAAAGTACTGGTGGGGACAGGTCTGTCAGTGTATAACACTGGGGTACAATACTGGTGGGGACAGGTCTGTCACTCTATAACACTGGGGTACAGTACTGGTAGGGATGGGTCTGTCACTGTATATCACTGGGGTACAGTACTGGTGGGGATGGGTCTGTCACTGTATAACACTGGGGTACAGTGCTGGTGGGGTCACGTCTGTCACTGTATAACACTGGGGTACAGCACTGGGGGGAAGGGTCTGTCACTGTATAACACTGGGGTACATTTCTTGTTGGGCCAGGTCTTTCACTGTATAACACTGGGGTACAGTACTGGTGGGGACAGGTCCGTCTCTGTATAACACTGGGGCACAGTTCTGGTGGTTACATGTCTGTCACTGTAAATCACTGGGGTACAGTACTGGTGGGGACGAGTCTGTCTCTGTATAACACTGGGGTACAGTACTGGTGGGGACAGGTCTGTCTCTGTATAACACTGGGGTACAGTACTGGTGGGGACGAGTCTGTCACTGTATAACACTGGGGTACGGTACTGGTGGGGACAGGTCTGTCCCTGTATAACACTGGTGTACAGTACTGGTGGGGACGAGTCTGTCTCTGTATAACACTGGGATACAGTACTGGTGGGTCCTGGTCTCTCATTTATATCACTGGGGTACAGTACTGGTGGTGACTAGTCTGTCACTGTATAACACTGGGGTACAGTACTGATGGGGATGGGGCTGTCACTGTATAACACTGGGGTACAGAACTGGTAGGGACAGGTCTGTCACTGTATAACTCTGGGGTACAGTACTGGTGTGGACAGGTCCGTCACTTTGTAACAGTGGGGTACAGTACTGGTGGTGACTGGTCTGTCACTGTATAACACTGTGGTACAGTACTGGTGGGGATGGGTCTGTCACTGTATAACACTCGGGTACAGTACTGGTGGGGATGGGTCTGTCACTGTAAAACACTAGGGTACAGTACTGGTGGGGACAGGTCTGTCACTGTACAACACTGGGGTACAGTACTGGTGGGGACAGGTCTGTCACTGTATAACAATGGGTTACAGCAGTGCGGGGACGGGTCTGTCACTGTGTAAAGCTGGGGTACAGTACTGGTGGGGACAGGTCTGTCACTGTATAACACTGGGGTACAGTACTGGTGGGGATGGGTCTGTCACTGTATAACACTGGGGTACAGTACTGGTGGGGACAGGTCTGTCACTGTATAACACTGGGGTACAGTACTGGTGGGGATGGGTCTGTCACTGTATATCACTGGGGTACAATACTGTTGGATCAGGTCTGTCACTCTGTAACACTGGGGTACAGTACTGGTGGGGACGGGTCTGTCACTGTATATCACTGGGTTACAGTACTGGTGGGGATGCGTCTGTCACTGTATAACACTGGGATACAGTGCTGGTGGGGACAGGTCTGTCACTGTAAAACACTGGGGTACAGCACTGGGGGGAAGGGTCTGTCACTGTATAACACTGGGGTACAGTACTGGTGGGGACAGGTCTGTCACTGTATAACATTGGGATACAGTACTGGTGGGGACAGGTCTGTCACTGTATAACATTGGGATACAGTACTGGTGGGGACGGGTCTGTCACTGTGTAATTCGGGTACAGGACTGGTGGGTACAGGTCTTTCTCTATATAACACTGGGGTACAGTACTGGTGGGGGTCGGTCTGTCTCTGTATAACACTGGGGTACAGTACTGTTGGGTACATGCCTGTCACTGTATAACACTGGGTTACAGTACTGGTGGGTACAGGTCTGTCACTGTATAACACTGGGGTACAGTGCTGGTGGGGTCAGGTCTGTCACTGTATAACACTGGGGTACAGCACTGGTTGGGACTGGTCGATCACTGTATAACACTGGGGTACAGTACTGGTGGGGACAGGTCCGTCTCTGTTTAACACTGGGGTACAGTTCTGGTGGGTACATGTCTGTCACTGTATAACACTGGGTTACAGTTCTGGTGGGGAGAGGTCTTTCGATTTATAACACTGGGGTACAGTACTGGTGGGGACAGGTCTGTCACTGTATAACGCTGGGGTACAGTACTGTTGGGTCAGGTCTGTCACTGTATTACACTGGGGTACAGTACTGGTGGGGACGAGTCGGTCACTGTATAACACTGGGGTACGGTACTGGTGGGGACGGGTCTTTCACTGTATAACACTGGGGTACAGTACTGGTGGGGACGGGTCGGTTACTTTTTAACCCTGGGGTACAGTACTGGAATTTAATGCAGTTGCTGGATTTCTTTCAGCCTGTGGTGTATCAGCCGACAGTGAAACCTGTCCCTTTGCCTCTTGTTTCAACAGAGCAGCTGTCCCATGTGATTCCCAGTTTCTGTCCTCACCTGCTGGTCCAGGCTGTGGCTGGTCCCCTTGCAGCTGCTACTTCCTCTACGCTCACCAACCCCATGGATGTCATCCGGTCTCGAGTACAGGTAACAGGCCGTGGGGGAGGCGCTGGCATATCACTAATGTCACTGGATTGGTCACCCAGAAGACCTCCTGCTCTGGGGACATGGGTTCAATCCCCACCCCGGTAGAAATAAATCTGTAATAGAAAACTCGTCTGTTGTTTCTAAATCCTATCTGGAGGGAAATCTGCCATTCTTACCCGGTCTGACCTACGTGTGAGTCCAGACCCACAGCCATACCCGCCCCTCTTAACTGCCCATCTTCCAAACCCACGACCACTACCATCTAGAAGGACAAGGGCAGCAGACACATGGGGAACACCACCACCTGGAAGTTCCCCTCCAAGTCACTCACCATCCTGACTTGGAAATATATCGGCCGTTCCTTCACTGTCGCTGGGTCCAAATCCCGGAACTCCCTCCCTAACAGCACGGTGGGTGTACCTACATCACAAGGACTGCAGCGGCTCAAGAAGGCAGCTCACCCCCACCTTCTCAAGGGGGCAATTAGGGATGGGAAACAAATACTGGGCCCAGACAGTGAATGACCCACGTCCCGTGAATGAATTTTTGTTAAAAAATGACTGAGACACTCGGTTCAATCTGGGATTGAGAGAATAAAGAAAAGTGTACAGGTAACAGTGTCAGAAAGCAGTTATGCCCCCTTACCCCCACCCCCCACACCGGTGCCCGCTTTGTATCTCTGCCACATTCACCTTCCCGTCATCGCTGGCCGATTGCCTCAGCTCGTGTCAACCTTTCTCATGCAGATTAACAGATTGTGCTACGATTACACAGGAATGGAGGAGCCTATTCCACCATTCAGTTCGATCACAGCTGATCTGCATGTTCTCTCCATCTGCCCACCTTGGTTCCGTAACCCTTAATCCCCTTACCCAACTAAAATCTATCCACCTCAGCTCTGAGACAGTGCACTCCCTCAGTCCTGACCCTCCAACAGTGCGGCACTCCCTCAGTACTGACCCTCTGACAGTGCAGCGCACCCTCAGTACTGACCCTCTGATAGTGCTGCACTCCCTCAGTACTGACTCTCCAACAGTGCAGCGCTCCCTCAGTACTGACCCTCCGACAGTGCGGCACTCCCTCAGTACTGACCCTCCGACAGCGCAGCACTCCCTCAGTACTGACCCTCCGACAGTGCAGCACTCCCTCAGCATTGACCCTCCGACAGTGCAGCACTCCCTCAGTACCGAGCCTCCGACAGTGCGGCGCTCCCTCAGTACTGAGCCTCCGACAGTGCGGCGCTCCCTCACTACTGACCCTCCGACAGAGCAGCACTCCTTCAGTACTGACCCTCCGACAGTGCGGCGCTCCCTCAGTACTGACCCTCCGACAGTGCGGCACTCCCTCAGTACTGACCCTCCGACAGGGGGAACTCCTGATCCGAATCAGCTCAGACTGGTTTATTCGGGACGAGGCACAGATCTGGGGCTGAGGCTGGTGAGGCCGGGTGTGCAGACGCTTGGCATCTGGACGCATGTTGGGCTCTACGGGGTGGGCACCGCGTGGCGGTTGGTGAGGGGGTGGGGTGGGGTGGGGGGGGGGTGGTGGTGGGGGAATGGTGTTGAATCTGTGCTATGGGAGTCGGTGGAGGTGGGGGGGGGGGTGGGTGATTCCTATTAACCGTTGCCTCTGCTCGCAGGTGGAGGGAGGTCACTCGATGGTGCAAACCTTCAGGCAGCTGGTGCTGGAAGAGGGTGTCTGGGGCCTGAGCAAGGGACTGTCTGCTCGGGTAATATCCTCCACCCCGTCCGCACTCTGCATTGTCGTGGGCTATGAGACTCTGAAGAAATTGAGCCTGCGGCCTGAGCTGGGGGACTCTCGACACTGGTAACCCAGCGGCGGTGGGCGTTGGGAGGGGCGGTTGGTGAGAGAGGAACAGCTGGGGCGGGCACAGGGGTGGTGGGGGTGGGGGGTGGGGGGGGTGTTGTGTGAAGGCCCCTGCACCCCACCCCCCCAACACCGAATTCAGCCAGCGAGCTGTTTGATGGTGAGAGGCCAGCCCCCAGAGCCTCTCCCCTTTCACTCAGCGCCTGCACGCAGCGGAGTATAAACCGCGGACTGTTTTACACCGATTGTCAACGCCCCCAGAGAACCCGTGTCGCAGGCAGGGACCCTCATCTCGCACCCCCTTCCCCGGCCTGGCTCTCTCTCTCTCTCCGCCCCCCCCGCCCACCACCACCACCACCGGCGATGGAGGTATTCCCTCCACTCCACAACAGAGGAGAACAGAAGCCCCCTGGGGGGGCGTGCGGGGTGTGAGCACTGGTACAACGCCCCGGAGGTGACTCCCAGTCAAGGGGAACGTGAGGGGGGAAACACGCACACACACCGGGGACTGCGGGACAGAGCGACAGGGCAGTCACACGATGGGAGTTAAAACGGCCACCTCGGAGGCCTGGGAATGCCCCTCCATCGCCCCCCCCACAACTCCAGCACCTACTGTCACCCAGGAGGAGCGCAGACACGTTTCTCATTCCCCTCGAGAAGGTGGATTCAGGTTCCTTCCCCCCCACCCCCATCACCACGGTGCCGGGAGGGGTCTCGAGGGGTACGGCAGTGGGAGGGGGTGCTGGGGACTCTCCCAGTCGCTGCGGTTTCCAGGGGTCTTAGTCATGGCGGGGGTGTCTCTGTCACTGTGTGTGTGGGCGTACCCCAGTCGCCGATTGTATCTCCCTGTCACCCTGTGTGTGTGTATGTGTGTGTGTGTGTGTGTGTGTGTGTGTGGAGGGGGGGGGGTTCTAAAGGGGTCTCAATCACTGTTGGAGTTTCCCTGTCACTGTGTGTGTGGGGGGGGAGGTGGTGGGGGGGTCCCAATCACTGATGGGGTCTCTCTGACACTCTGTGTGGGAGGGGGGGAGGTTCTCAGTCATTGCTTGGCTCTTCTCTGACACTGTGTGGACACGTTCGCTGGGAGGTAACATCAACTCCTTTATTCTCTCACTGTCTGTCCAGAGCAGAGGTGTTTTTTTTTTGTTTTAAAAATAGGCTGTGGCCTTTATTTCAAAGAACCCTTGGTTTGTGTGGTTAATTTTTAAAGTGCCCTCACAGCACTTAAATCAGAAGTTTAGTTTATTCACACATTCAGACCCAGGGGGTGGGGGGGAAATGATCGCATCTTCACGCACACAAGAGACGTTTACAACTATGAATAATTTAACATTAAAAAGAACCACACAAATGGATATCAGTTCACGTGATTGTCAGAGTCCGGAAACTCCAGATCCAGACGGCATTCCCTCACCGAGCAGTTTCAGTTCAGGTGAGCTGAGGGCAGAAGTGCAGAATTCCTTTAAGGACAACGACGACACCGTGAGATGTGGTTGATATTCAGAGAGTTGGTTTACTAAGCAGGCGATGACCAAAGAAAACCCAAGAGAGGACTTTTTACCAGAGAGGACCAACAGGCTTCGAAGAGACTCACACTTGTAGCAGGCTGCTTTGTCAGCCTGGAGTCCTGCTTTTGCCGTTTTCAGGTTGGAGTTAAATCAGCGAGGCTAGAAATGTAATATTGAATGCTGTCCAAGGGCGAGAAGCTTGGGTCATGTAATGTTGCCCATGAATGAGTTAATTATAGCTTTACAGACAGTTTCTGTGCTTCTGGCCAAATTCCATTGTTTACCTTAGGAGATAGATGGTGGCTATGAGCCCCTCTACAGGTATAACAAGTTTCGATGGCTCTCCCTTTGTTGTAGTCCAGGTTGTGTGAGCCTGTCGGTCTGCTAGTCCTCTGGTTTCAGCGCTAATAATGTGTTCTAACAAGGAGATGGGAGATTCCACAAGGATGAGGGTTGAGCGTTTGCCCTTGTAACCGCTGTTGGAAATTTCCAGAAACTGTGGCCAATCTAGTGAATCATGTGACCTGTGGCAGCCGTATTTTGGTTCGGCCAGCACAATTTTTAAATATACGAAAAGAAAATAAAGTTTGATTTGCACATTTTTATGATTCTTTCATGCCCCAGGGATATGTCAGTCACTGATAGGGCCTCCCTGTCACAGAGGGTTTGTGTGGAGGAGTGGGAGGGGATTCTGTGTCACTGAAAGGGCCTCCCTATTGTTGTGTGTGTGTCTGGGGCGGGGGGGTCGCTATCACTGTCTCTGTCACTGGTTGGGTCTCTCCCTCTGTAGCTATCTGTGTTGGGGTCCCAGTAACTGATAGGGTCTCCCTGTTGCTGTGTGTGAGGGTCTCTCCCTGTCGCTGTGTGTGAGGGTCTCCCTGTCGCTGTGTGTGAGGGTCTCCCTGTCGCTGTGTGTGAGGGTCTCTCTGAAACTGTGTGTGAGGGTCTCTCTGTCGCTGTGTGTGAGCGTCTCTCTGTCACTGTGTGTGAGGGTCTCTCTGTTGCTGTGTGTGAGGGTCTTCCTGTCCCTGTGTGTTAGGGTCTCTCTGTCGCTGTGTGTGAGGGTCTCTCTCTGTCGCTGTGTGTGAGGGTCTCTCTGTCGCTGTGTGTGAGGGTCTCTCTCTGTCACTGTGTGTGAGGGTCTCCCTGTCGCTGTGTGTGAGGGTCTCTCTCTGTCGCTGTGTGTGAGGGTCTCTCTGTCACTGTGTGCGAGGGTCTCTCTCTGTCGCTGTGTGTGAGGGTCTCTCTGTCACTGTGTGTGAGGGTCTCCCTGTCGCTGTGTGTGAGGGTCTCTCTGTCACTGTGTGTGAGGGTCGCTCTGTCGCTGTGTGTGAGGGTCTCTCTGTCGCTGTGTGTGAGGGTCTCTCTCCCGCTGTGTGTGAGGGTCTCTCTGTTGCTGTGTGTGAGGGTCTCTCTGTTGCTGTGTGTGAGGGTCTCTCTCTGTCGCTGTGTGTGAGGGTCTCTCTGTCACTGTGTGTGAGGGTCTCTCTGTCACTGTGTGTGAGGATCTCCCTGTCACTGTGTGTGAGGGTATCTCTCCCGCTGTGTGTGAGGGTCTCTCTCTGTCGCTGTGTGTGAGGGTCTCTCTGTCACTGTGTGTGAGGGTCTCTCTGTCACTGTGTGTGAGGATCTCCCTGTCACTGTGTGTGAAGGTATCTCTCTCGCTGTGTGTGAGGGTCTCTCTCCCGCTGTGTGTGAGGGTCTCTCTATCGCTGTGTGTGAGGGTCTCTCTCTGTCGCTGTGTGTGAGGGTCTCTCTCCCGCTGTGTGTGAGGGTCTCTCTATCGCTGTGTGTGAGGGTCTCTCTCTGTCGCTGTGTGTGAGGGTCTCTCTATCGCTGTGTGTGAGGGTATCTCTCTTGCTGTGTGTGAGGGTCTCTCTCCTGCTGTGTGTGAGGGTCTCTCTGTCGCTGTGTGTGAGGGTCTCTCTCTGTCGCTGTGTGTGAGGGTCTCTCTGTCACTGTGTGTGAGGGTCTCTCTGTCGCTGTGGGTGAGGGTCTCTCTCTGTCGCTGTGTGTGAGGGTCTCTCTATCGCTGTGTGTGAGAGTATCTCTCTTGCTGTGTGTGAGGGTCTCTCTCCTGCTGTGTGTGAGGGTCTCTCTGTCGCTGTGTGTGAGGGTCTCTCTCTGTCGCTGTGTGTGAGGGTCTCTCTGTCGCTGTGTGTGAGGGTCTCTCTCTGTCGTTGTGTGTGAGGGTCTCTCTGTTGCTGTGTGTGAGGGTCTCTCTCTGTCGCTGTGTGTGAGGGTCTCTCTGTGTCGTTGTGTGTGAGGGTCTCTCTGTTGCTGTGTGTGAGGGTCTCTCTCTGTCGCTGTGTGTGAGGATCTCCCTGTCACTGTGTGTGAGGGTATCTCTCCCGCTGTGTGTGAGGGTCTCTCTCTGTCGCTGTGTGTGAGGGTCTCTCTGTCGCTGTGTGTGAGGATCTCCCTGTCACTGTGTGTGAAGGTATCTCTCTCGCTGTGTGTGAGGGTCTCTCTCCCGCTGTGTGTGAGGGTCTCTCTATCGCTGTGTGTGAGGGTCTCTCTATCGCTGTGTGTGAGGGTCTCTCTCTGTCGCTGTGTGTGAGGGTCTCTCTATCGCTGTGTGTGAGGGTATCTCTCTTGCTGTGTGTGAGGGTCTCTCTCCTGCTGTGTGTGAGGGTCTCTCTGTCGCTGTGTGTGAGGGTCTCTCTCTGTCGCTGTGTGTGAGGGTCTCTCTGTCACTGTGTGTGAGGGTCTCTCTGTCGCTGTGGGTGAGGGTCTCTCTCTGTCGCTGTGTGTGAGGGTCTCTCTATCGCTGTGTGTGAGGGTATCTCTCTTGCTGTGTGTGAGGGTCTCTCTCCTGCTGTGTGTGAGGGTCTCTCTGTCGCTGTGTGTGAGGGTCTCTCTCTGTCGCTGTGTGTGAGGGTCTCTCTGTCGCTGTGTGTGAGGGTCTCTCTGTTGCTGTGTGTGAGGGTCTCTCTCTGTCGCTGTGTGTGAGGGTCTCTCTGTGTCGTTGTGTGTGAGGGTCTCTCTGTTGCTGTGTGTGAGGGTCTCTCTCTGTCGCTGTGTGTGAGGATCTCCCTGTCACTGTGTGTGAGGGTATCTCTCCCGCTGTGTGTGAGGGTCTCTCTCTGTCGCTGTGTGTGAGGGTCTCTCTGTCACTGTGTGTGAGGGTCTCTCTGTCACTGTGTGTGAGGATCTCCCTGTCACTGTGTGTGAAGGTATCTCTCTCGCTGTGTGTGAGGGTCTCTCTCCCGCTGTGTGTGAGGGTCTCTCTATCGCTGTGTGTGAGGGTCTCTCTCTGTCGCTGTGTGTGAGGGTCTCTCTCCCGCTGTGTGTGAGGGTCTCTCTATCGCTGTGTGTGAGGGTCTCTCTCTGTCGCTGTGTGTGAGGGTCTCCCTATCGCTGTGTGTGAAGGTATCTCTCTTGCTGTGTGTGAGGGTCTCTCTCCTGCTGTGTGTGAGGGTCTCTCTCCTGCTGTGTGTGAGGGTCTCTCTGTCGCTGTGTGTGAGGGTCTCTCTCTGTCGCTGTGTGTGAGGGTCTCTCTGTCACTGTGTGTGAGGGTCTCTCTGTCGCTGTGGGTGAGGGTCTCTCTCTGTCGCTGTGTGTGAGGGTCTCTCTATCGCTGTGTGTGAGGGTATCTCTCTTGCTGTGTGTGAGGGTCTCTCTCCTGCTGTGTGTGAGGGTCTCTCTGTCGCTGTGTGTGAGGGTCTCTCTCTGTCGCTGTGTGTGAGGGTCTCTCTGTCGCTGTGTGTGAGGGTCTCTCTCTGTCGTTGTGTGTGAGGGTCTCTCTGTTGCTGTGTGTGAGGGTCTCTCTCTGTCGCTGTGTGTGAGGGTCTCTCTGTGTCGTTGTGTGTGAGGGTCTCTCTGTCGCTGTGTGTGAGGGTCTCTCTCTGTCGCTGTGTGTGAGGGTCTCTCTGTCGCTGTGTGTGAGGGTCTCTCTCTGTCGTTGTGTGTGAGGGTCTCTCTGTTGCTGTGTGTGAGGGTCTCTCTCTGTCGCTGTGTGTGAGGGTCTCTCTCTGTCGTTGTGTGTGAGGGTCTCTCTGTTGCTGTGTGTGAGGGTCTCTCTCTGTCGCTGTGTGTGAGGGTCTCTCTGTCACTGTGTGTGAGGGTCTCTCCCTGTCGCTGTGTGTGAGAGTCTCTCTGTCGCTGTGTGTGAGGGTCTCCCTGTCGCTGTGTGTGAGGGTCTCTCTGTCGCTGTGTGTGAGGGTCTCTCTGTCGCTGTGTATGAGGGTCTCTCTCTGTCGCTGTGTGTGAGGGTCTCTCCCTGTCGCTGTGTGTGAGGGTCTATCTGTTGCTGTGTGTGAGGGTCTCCCTGTCGCTGTGTTTGAGGGTCTCCCTGTCGCTGTGTGTGAGGGTCTCTCCCTGTCGCTGTGTGTGAGGGTCTCCTTGTCGCTGTGTGTGAGGGTCTCTCTGTCGCTTTGTGTGAGGGTCTCTCTGCCGCTGTGTGTGAGGGTCTCCCTGTCACTGTGTGTGAGGGTCTCTCTGTCGCTGTGTGTGAGGGTCTCTCTGTCGCTGTGTGTGAGGGTCTCTGTTGCTGTGTGTGAGGATCTCTCTGTCACTGTGTGTGAGGGTCTCTCTGTCGCTGTGTGTGAGGGTCTCTGTCGCTGTGTGTGAGGGTCTCTCTGTCGCTTTGTGTGAGGGTCTCTCTGTCGCTGTGTGTGAGGGTCTCCCTGTCACTGTGTGTGAGGGTCTCTCTGTCGCTGTGTGTGAGGGTCTCTCTGTCGCTGTGTGTGAGGGTCTCTGTTGCTGTGTGTGAGGATCTCTCTGTCACTGTGTGTGAGGGTCTCTCTGTCGCTGTGTGTGAGGGTCTCTGTCGCTGTGTGTGAGGGTCTCTCTGTCACTGTGTGTGAGGGTCTCTGTCGCTGTGTTTGAGGGTCTCTCTGTCACTGTGTGCAAGGGTCTCCCTGTCGCTGTGTGCGGGGGTCTCAGTTGCTCACGGGGTCTCGCTGTTGCTGTGTTCGTTGGGTTCGTGGTCACTGATGGGGTCCCTCTTTCACTCTGTGTGTGCGCACGTGTGTGTGTGCCAGGGCAATCTCAGGGAGTGACCCTCCCTCGATGTGATTCACTTGTTTATATCCGCCAATGTGATGTACATTCCAATAAAAAATGAAGTCAACTGTGTCCAGATCAACCCGCAACAACCGAAACTGCTACTAACCTTCACACAGGCACCACAAGTGGAGTGAGGAATAGCAGAGACCCCTCCACTAGCCAGGACAAGACAGACTCTGACACCAACAACCCCCCTCCCTGCCCCCGAACCCACCCCTGACAGAGCGACACCACCTCCGCCCTCATAGACCCAGCCTCCCAACACCTTGTCGGTGTCTATGGACCAAGTTTGGAGAGCTGATCGTGAGGCTGAGCTGGGTGTTGTGAGAGGACATGTGAAAACTGGTGCTGGTGAGGGACAGCAGGTAGATGAGAAATAGGGAGGTGGAAATGTCAAGGAAAGATCAAGGGTAACGGTGTGGGAACAGCAAAGGAGGCCATTAGAAGTAATTCTCAGAATCCGATTTGAATGGAGCTGGGTGAGACCAGTCCCACCCGACTGGACAACAGTGGAGAGGTAAAAGCCAAATACTGCCGATGCTGGAAACCTGACATAAAAGGAGAAAATGCTGGAAAAACTCAGCAGCGTCTGTGGAGAGAGGAACAGTTAAGCTTCCGAGTCCCTATGACTCTTCAGAGCTAAAGGGAAGTAGAAACGAGATGGTTTTATACTGTTTAAGAGGGGGTGAAGCAATATAGAACGACAGGGATAGGTGGGATTGACCAAGATGTCATGGACACAAGACGAAGGGAATGTTAGAGACAGTGTTAAAGACTAAAGGAGGTGCTGACAGTGGCAAAAAGGCAAGAGCAGATTGTGTTAGTAGCAGAACAAGGGTCAGCGCTCTGAAAGCACAGCATCAAAATAAGTGACACTTGATCCTGTGGGGGGAGGAGAGGCTGCGGAAAAAGGATAAAAATTACAAAAAAAGTTAATAAAAATAATAAATATTTTAAATGGGTTAAAAAAGGGGGTGGGGATGGAGGAGAGAGTTCATGATCTGAAGTTGTTGAACTCAATATTCAGTCCGGAAGGCTGTAAAGTCCCTAGTCGGAAGATGAGGTGTTGTTCCTCCAGTTTGCGTTGAGCTTCACTGGAACAATGCAGCAGGCCCAGGACGGACATGTGGGCAAGACAGCAGGATGGAGTGTTGAAATGGCAAGCGACAGGGAGGTCTGGGTGATGCTTGCGGACTGAGGGAAGGCGTTGCGCGAAGCGGAGAGGTGTTGGAAGAGGGCGGTGTGGTCAAAGGCTGGAGACAGTTGGGGGAAGGGGGTGCGAGGAGGGAAAGTTTACCTTTGCCACAGTCACGTAAGGATGTCATTAGTAAGAGCAGTACCCTGACAGAGGTGGAAACGTGACTAGAGGAATCCAAGCATGGAGTTCTGGGAAAGTTAGGCAAGGATTTGGGAGGGAATGACACGTTCAGGGATGTTGGAGTGGAAAGGGAGGTCAGAGGTGGGACGATCGTTCTTAAGGATGGTGGGGTCAAGGGTTGGGTTTCTTTTTGAGGAGGGGGTGATGATGCCAAGCTAAAGGGGAGAGGGGCAACATCCGAGCAGAGAGGGAGGGAGAACCATTTACAATATCGACCAAACGTGTGGCTGCTTCGCCAAGGAGACGCCATAGGGGAAGTAACCCTTGCCATTGGAGCAGCCCAACGCTCCAATTGGAGGAGGAGGCCAGAAAGACGCCAATACCGGCCAACGGGAGACCCTCCCCGACAACTGGTGCCAATGGCAACACCGGCCGTGGGCAGGAGTTCACCACACCCCAGGGCACCTCAGAAACAGGTGCCAGTCCTGGGAAGGAGGCATCAGCAGAGGCTGCCCCACACCGCCAGGACCTTCACACGCGTGGCAAGCGCAGCCAACTGCGCCTTTCCACGATTGGCTAGTTCAGCCACTGAAAAACGCGGTGACCGGAGAAGCTGGGCTTGCGTCCGCTGGGGTTTAGAAGAGTAAGAGGCGATCGATTTAAACATGTAAGAGTTGGATTCAATTCTTGATTAACAAAGTGGGTGAAAGGTGGTGGGGGTGGGGTGGAGGTAGGTGGAGCCGAGGTGACACTCAGATCAGCCAGGATCTTGCCGCATTGGCAGAGCAGGTGTGAGGGGCCCCGTCACCTCTTGCAGAAGGAGGGGGAAGCTGGACGACAGACATCGGAGCAGCACTAGGATTGAGGGAGCGGGGGGGTTCTGGTGGACGAATTGAGCTCAGAGAGGGCACGAGGGGGGTGGATAGGAGAGAAAGTGGAGAGAGTGAGAGAGACGCAAGTTCAGGGCTGGAGTAGGAGGGGCATTGAAGGGCGATTGGGGATGGTGCGAGAGAGAGAGACAGGGGCCCGGCAGAGGCAAATGATTGACTTGGGCGCGATTTTAGTGGCAATGAACTCCACGACCCTCCCGCTTGGTGTTGGAGGTGAAGGCGGTGGAGAGGGAGATGGTTTGCAATAGATAAATGGAACCAGGGAGGATTATCGCTGTGTTAACATCCTGGAACCCCACCCCCACCGACCTCGCAACACCTGCACGTGGACTGCAGTGACCCAAGATGGCGGCTCACCACCGCCTTCTCAAGGGGCAGTTAGAGGTGGGCAATCGATGCCGGCCCAGCCAGAGACACCCACATTCCCCCAGAACGAATCGGGAAACGGCAGAGTTGGCCCTGTGGAGCTCCTGGTGGGGGAGGGTGGCGGTGATCCGCTCCCTTGAGGAACCGGTTTCTGCCCGCCCGCCTATCCCCAACTCCTGGGCATCAGCCGGGAATTCATACAGGGGTTTTAAGGCAGATGCGCGGACGGTGGTCTCTGAGAGAGCAGCAAGCTGAAGAGAAAGGGCCGGAAATCGAGCGGACGAGACCGGCTTCCACTAAAGCTGGTGTAACGGAAAGAGGAGGTGAGAAGCAGCTGGGGTGAATGGGGAGTGATACCAGTATCATTGTCGGGTCGGAGAGAGACTGGACACCCAAAGGGATGAGGGAACCTCAGCCCAAGATGCTGGGAGAAGAGCCAACAATTTAAAATCAAGGTAACGGAGAGAATAATGGGACTGAAGGTGGAGATATTTCCAATCTCCAACTCCTTGGCTTGATGACCATCCAAGAGGCAGAGGCTGAATGTGCCTTTGTCGTGAACCTGCTAACACTCTCAAGCTGTCAAATTATGGCAATGATTTAGAGAATTGGGACTGACACTCCGGTATTTAAGGAGGGAAGGAGGGAGGAGGGAGATACTTATCGACTGTCAGCGTAAGGCCTTTAGCGGGGAACTGAATGTAATCAGTCCCTGACAGATGGAGTGATCGAGACGGTAGCAAAAGACCAGCTGATCGATCAGCGTTGATTGCGGAAGAGGCTACTCATGCCTGACTAATCTCACAGCCAGAAAACACTGCATTGTCACAGTTAGTGTGGAATGGGAGATGCAGACTCTCGACACTCACTGAGGGATATAGACACTCGTCACTCACTGAGGGATACAGACCCTCGTCACTCACTGAGGGATACAGACCCTCATCACCCACTGAGAGATACAGACACTTGTCACCCACTGAGGGATACAGACCGTCATCAATCACTGAGGGATACAGACCCTCGTCAATCACTGAGGGATACCGACCCTCGTCACTCACTGAGAGACACAGACCCTCGTCACTCACTGAGGGATACAGACCCTCGTCACTCACTGAGAGATACAGACCCTCGTCACTCACTGAGAGATACAGACTCTCGTCACTCACTGAGAGATACAGACCGTCATCAATCACTGAGGGATGCAGACCCTCGTCACTCACTGAGGGATACCGACCCTCGTCACTCACTGAGAGACACAGACCCTCGTCACTCACTGAGGGATACAGACCCTCGTCACTCACTGAGAGATACAGACCCTCGTCACTCACTGAGGAATACAAACCCTCTTCACTCAGATAGATACAGACCCTTGTCACTCACTGAGGGTTTCAGACCCTCGTCACTCACTGAGGGATACAGACCCTCGTCACTCACTGAGGGATACAGACCCTCGTCACTCACTGAGGGATACTGACCCTCGTCACTCACTGAGAGATACAGACCCTCGTCACTCACTGAGGGATACAGACCCTCGTCACTCACTGAGGGATACAGACCCTCGTCACTCACTGAGGGATACTGACCCTCGTCACTCACTGAGAGATACAGACCCTCGTCACTCACTGAGGGATACAGACCCTCGTCACTCACTGAGAGATACAGACCCTCGTCACTCACTGAGGAATACAAACCCTCTTCACTCAGATAGATACAGACCCTTGTCACTCACTGAGGGATACAGACCCTCTTCACTCACTGAGGGATACAGACCCTCTTCACTTACTGAGGGATACAGACCCTCGTCACTTACTGAGGGATACAGACCCTCTTCACTCACTGAGGGATACAGACCCTCGTCACTCACTGAGGGATACAGACACTCGTCACTCACTGAGGGATACAGACCCTCGTCACTCACTGAGGGATACAGACACTCGTCACTCACTGAGGGATACAGACCCTCTTCACTCACTGAGGGATACAGACCCTCTTCACTTACTGAGGGATACAGACCCTCGTCACTTACTGAGGGATACAGACCCTCTTCACTCACTGAGGGATACAGACCCTCGTCACTCACTGAGGGATACAGACACTCGTCACTCACTGAGGGATACAGACCCTCGTCACTCACTGAGGGATACAGACACTCGTCACTCACTGAGGGATACAGACCCTCTTCACTCACTGAGGGATACAGACCCTCATCACTCACTGAGGGATACAGATCCTCTTCACTCACTGAGGGATACAGACCCTCGTCACTCACTGAGGGATACAGACCCTCGTCACTCACTGAGGGATACAGACCCTCGTCACTCACTGAGGGATACAGACACTCGTCACTCACTGAGGGATACAGACCCTCGTCACTCACTGAGGGATACAGACACTCGTCACTCACTGAGGGATACAGACACTCGTCACTCACTGAGGGATTCAGACTCGTCTCTCACTGAGGGATACAGACCCTCGTCACTCACTGAGGGATGCACCCCCCCCCCCCCTCAGCACTCAGTGTGAGTTTATTCTTGACTGGCAGTGACGCTTGATTAGCAGTAAAAGGGGCTGCAGAGTTTAGAGTATGAGAATCCTGACGTTGGCGAGAAGCAGGGACCCTCTTGTTCAGTAAGGGGGGCAGGCAGACATCCCAACGGTTAAAATATCAGAGCCGGGCTCTTTGGAAACCCATTGAGAAAGGAGGGAGTGAGTAGGAGATGTGGGGGGGGGGGAGGTGAAATCCTGGCAGAGTGGGGAAGAAATGGGCTTTAAGCAAGCACGGGGAAGCCTATAATCAGCCCCGGTACCCGCTGCTCGCTCTCTCTGCACTGGCCTGCGCTGTTAAAAGGGGCTTTGATTCATTCAGGAGTCGAATGCTTTGCTGGGAGCGCTGACCCTTATTGCCCACTCCGCAGTTGCCCTCTGAAAGTGGGGTAAACGTTTTGGCCCATCTGCAAGTGTGGCTCCATCTACTGCAGAGGCCAGTCAACCAGAGGGCTCGTGTCTGGAGTCACGTGTAGGCCAGACCGGGTAAGGAGGGCGATTTTCCCTCCCTAAAGGGGGATTCGTGACCCCGATGGGGTTTTTAATGGGCCTGACTCTCACTGAGCAGCTCCTTCATTGTTTTGACTGAAGTTAAATTCTGGTATTGCTGTGGAAGTTGAACTCCTGGTCTCCTGGTTATCAGTCCGAGCGCATGAACTGCAGCATTCCCAAATTATATGAAGACCAAAGGCCGTTTTCCGGACCCTGGGAAGCAGCCGGAGAGACTCGGAGGACTCCAACCCTACCGGGCGATGGAGGGCAAGGGAAGGGGCCTCCACCCAGGCCTGTGCTGTAGGGTCACTCGACGTCCGAGTCCTGGGCCCCATGTTTGAGGCACTGCCCCAGGTCGGGGGTCCGATGACCCTGATTGTGTGACTCCCCTCGGGCTTCTCTGGGGCAAGCCTCAGGGGAACCTACCCCCCTCCCCCCCGGCCCACCCACCACCCCCCCACCCTCCTCACCCTCCCCACCCACAACCCCCGCCCACCACCCCCACCCCCCTCACCTCCTCACCCCCCCACCCACCACCCCCACCCCCCTCACCTCCTCACCCCCCCACCCACCACCCCCACCCCCCTCACCTCCTCACCCCCCCACCCACCACCCCCACCCCACCCCCCTCACCCCCCGACCCACCACCCCCCCCTCACCCCCCCA